>NW_006263682.1:1212901-1214596 GCF_000469605.1 Apis dorsata | reverse complement strand
CCGCTTTTTGTTTTTTTTTTTTTTTTGCAAGAGGGAAAAAATCTCGACCGTTATCGTACGTACAGATGTCGCAGATGTTCTACGTGTTAAATAGAATCCTTGAATTCATTTGTCACGATTCCAGAGAAACTACATTGTCACGATGAACGGTACTCTGTAATGTCGCCATGTACATTAGGAGGAAACGCAAGGATAAGAAAATAGATACTCGTGGCTAGATTTATACGCAAATATAAATTGTCAGCCGAGTGATCATAGGAAATATCGCGGAGGATATACGATATCGTAGTTCGTAACGTGGTTCTCGATTGTGCGAGTTGCAAGGGGTTCTGTCTTTTAGGTTTCTCGAAAAAGAGAAGAAAGAAAAGAAAAGGAAAGAAAGGAAGGACGACCCTTGCAAGAACAGAAAAGCCATCAGCGCTGATAAATAAAATGTTAGCGCTACACCGACTGTCTGCTCCGGCGCGTATTCTTATTAAACGCGGCCATGTACGTGCATATACGTACACTTGAACCCCGTGCTTTTTGCCTGGGGTGCGTTAGGGGGTGCCTGGACGATGTGGATCGGTGAAGCACGCATACGTATAGATCCCAGCCACCCTGATTCTCTCTCTCTCTCTACGTTGCTCGCTGTTGGCTGCTGCTACCGCTACCGGTGCTGCTACCGGTGAAACGCGTGCACTCCAACCAAACAAAAGCGACCTGTGCCACCCTTTCACCCCTTTTCACCCCCATCAGTCAGCTTTGCGCCGCTCTTACGTAATAATACTCCGACTTATGTCTACCTATACTAGATTGATCGAGCTTGCGTGTGATCCTATCGAGGAAATTAGCGAAACCAATCGCGTTATCCGATTTTCTCGTTTGGCTGGCTGTTGCGGTTTCATCGACAAAAATATTCAAAGAGTCGATACCACGACTCTTTAAACCTTCGACTCATAAGATGAAAAAGAAGGTGTTACAATTGGACAGGAAGGGAAAACTTGTCCGAGATTTTTCCTCCCCGAACCGTCTATTCGATTTTTCACAATAGCGAAGACACGTTCTTTTCGTCTCTTTCGTTTGAAAGGTGTTCACGCCGACATCCTTTTTTTTTTTTCCTTTTTCAAATGTCGCCACGGTAAACAACACAGATGGCTTTCTTCTTTTTCAAGGAATCTCGCCGCCGCCGACGACGACGACGACGACGACGACGCATCGTTTGCATCTTCAATAATCCGACGAGTGGAACAGCTGGGAGAGCAGCAATGGCCAACCGCGCAGCCCCCGGTTGTCACATTCTCTGTTTCCGCCTCGTTACAGAGGGAGACGAGACAAAAACTTTCATCCAGTGGATCTTTTTCTTTTCCACCCGCGTCACCATCCCTTGGATAAACGTTTACTGGGGCAAAGTGAGCCACCATCCATAATTATTGTCCCGCATTGGTGAGAGGTCGACGCGTAATATTCGCGTCGCGTAAATTCGCCCGGGTTTATAACGGCGGAATGGAAATTATCGTCATTAATGACAGGCTGAGAGTGCGCGCGGCGCACGGTATTCGTCTCGACCCGCGTAGCCTCCTCTTGACTCCTTGACGACGTGCGCGTAAAAGTACCAAGAAATCGTGACATGGCGGAGCGGCATTCGCGTTTATTATGTGGAATGTAGGAAGGACGAAGTGGTGGAATATAATTTTTACGAAAGGGGGAACTCGG
>NW_006263682.1:1203126-1212697 GCF_000469605.1 Apis dorsata | reverse complement strand
TTTTTTTTTTTTTTTTTTTTTAAGAGCGCGAGTCCTTAATTTCTCAACGCTTAAAAAAAAACTTGCTGATATTTTACCATCGAAAGATGTTTAAGATAACGTTCGACTCGCAGATTGAAAAAAAATTAAGACGGTATTTTTCTTTTATTTCACTGTTAACAATTTTATCTTCGCGGACACGGTCACGACGAGTTTCATACACGACTCTTGCCGCGGCGAAGCAACGGGATGACAACTGGACAATCTCCGTAACGAAACTCGTTTAAACGTGCCGTGACTGGATGCACGAACGCGTGAATGCATCGTGTGCATAAACCTTATGTATCACCGAGGTGGAAAGAGGTTTGAATCGGAAGGCGAAGGCGAAGGATCGGAGAATCGGTTCGTAGTTGGAACGTACGAAGAGGACGAAACGAGGTTTGATAAAGAAGAAGAAAAAGAAGAAGAAGAAGAAGAAGAAGAAGAAAAGGTTCGTAATAAAGAATTTTTTCGCCAACGATTTCGTACGTGGAAAGTTGGTCGGTAACGTTTTCTTGCCCCTCGAGCATCGATTTTAATTGATTCGGGCCCTCGACGAGCATTAACGAAGTCCACTTGATTTACACGCCAGCTGCGTGTAGGATCGTTGCCGATATATACGCAAGCGGTACAAGGGAATTGCAAGTGTTGGCGCCGGCGTTTCCAATCTCCGTGTCCTAGGCATAGCGCTATTCCAACCAATGTTTTTTACCTCTCTCCAGGGAAAAAGCGACGCGATACTCTGCCGACCGTAAACACGAGAAAATTATCGTAAGCTCGGCTAAAAGGTGGCGGCAATGTAATGCCTGCTTTCTCTCTTGTTTATGCCTTCTTCTTCTACTCGGTGCAAATGGGGGGAAAAACATGGCTAACGTAAAATAGCGTCGCCTGTTCGTTAGTCACGTTAGGAATAAATTTTCTACCCACCTTTTGACATTGAATCTTCGACTCTTTCTTTTACCCTTACGATCGACGGATGGAACGGGACGAAAGGAGAAGTTCGTTTCGTTGATATAAATTATTTGCGACAATCGCGAAAAAAGTGGTGTTCGATAGCCGACGAATTATATTAGGGGTGTGGGTCGATCGAAAATCGATGGCGTGGGCGTAGAAGACGAGATTGGAAGAGAGCGGTACAATTGATCGTACCTTGTTGTACATACAATGTTGCACGCACCGGGTCTTATGTAAGAAAGAAACAAAGGGAAAGGAAGAGAGAGAGAGAGAGAGAGAGAGACGGTGAAACAATGGACAGATCGGGGGAAGGGGTAGGATCGTAGAAAGCAAAATAAAGGTGCCAAGTAATGTGATATATGGGATCGATTTGAATCCAACGTTTAAGCCGCGAGCTATAATTCAATCTCAATCGTTTTCTTTTCTGTTCCTTCGTTTATGCGCTCTTTCCACCCGTGCCCGCGCTCTCTTTCTCGCCCCCGTGGTATCCCCCCAAGGGCACGCTCGATACTCGATATATACTTAGGTACATCCGAGCTACTCTCGTACTACCTGGTCGTGCATCTTATAATATATACGCGTATCGTGAATCGTTGACTCCTTAAAGTCTCGTTCACACCGTGTCTTGAATGATGGAGATATATTGGGCTACACTTTTCCACCTACGCAACGACCTGCGCTATCTTTACATCGATCCGGCTGTTCTTCACGCTCCGATATATATTATCGCGTGTAACGAGTTATTGAATCGAACGGATATCCCGTTGAAATTGAATGGAATGAAACTTTATATTATTCACGAGGAAACGAAGGACGGATCGACGTCGATTTTGAACGCCATGAAAATTAATTTAGAATTCACAGAAGGGATAGCGATAAGATGCACGTTTCGAGAGGCGTTACACGCTCGAGTCTAACGCTCGAGACTCGTATCACACATGCATCCGCTTTTATGTAGAAACGTGCGTGTAAGAACGCGTGTCGAGTTGTCTCGGTTGGGGCATATAAGAGACGAAGAGCCGACGACATTGAGAGGGACTCGGAGGGTAGTCCGTCAGAGAAATAAGGTAATTAATATTAATGTAGATGGGTACGGTTGATGAACCGTAAAATTCGGACAGATTCGAAGACCGTTCCATTTCGGTTGATTAAAAATTCCTTCCCTTTAAATTTACCTCCGTGCGAATTCTCGATACATCTTTTCGAATATTTCGATGCATATTATATTAAGGTCAACGCACAAGTTGAATAACTGGTTTCTTTTCTGCGTATTATATCGAGATATTTATTAAAATATTCCATCGAATCATTTCGCCATATACGAGAAAAACGTTCGATTCCATCGTATCGTAATTCAAATGTTTCCCGCTCAAAATTTAATACTCTCCTAGTTTACCTCGTACAATACGATTTCCGTTTAAAGACTCTCGTACGGTTTCTTAATAAGCGAAAAAAGTTACGATCAAGATGCTCGGGTGATCGCGAGTCACGCAAAAAATTCGAAATGTCCCGTGCAATTGCAGTCGTGTAACAGCGGTAATCAAGCGAATAATAAACGATGCAAAAGAACGAAATCTCTCCTTCTGTTTATAGGAATATCATCGTATCCCAAGGACAATGTCCAGGTACGTACTGATTCTCCGTACGCTATTTACGTTGACCGGAGAAGGGATTGACTCTCGGTAGTGGTATAGGGGATTTCGAGATTGGGAGAAAGAGAAAAAGGACGAGCCACCGGGGAGGAAGGGAGAGAGCGAAAACTAGTGGCGGGGAGGGAGGGGGGAAGAGAGAGAGGACGAGAAAGGGACATGGGGTCCCGTATACGCTCGTTTCTGCAGAAGAAGACGAAGAGAAGAGGGTGGGGGGGTATTGGTACGGGAACAGCGCGGGCAGTGCACGCGCAGCCGCCGGGACGCGCGCATCCCGTGTGCATTCGCGCTCTTCCAACATCGCAGGAGGAGCCCGCGAAATCTCGATTAACTCGGCACTGTGCAACGTGCCTCGCGACCGTGGTGATCACCGTACGATATACCATTATCGTGAGTTATATTTTTCTTCATCCATAGCATATAATTCTTAATTCGCATCACCGCCATAATGACAAGACGCACGATCTGCGACTATGATTTGCGCAACGACGTGAAGTTGACAGCGGAGTTCGAGACCGGCCGGTACTCGATAAATTTCTCGAAAGTCGATCGCGATAATCGCAATGGAAATTGTCGCGTAATTGTAGTTGTTATTTAATTACGCGAATTCGTAGAATCCTCGAAGCTAGATAATTCTCGGTATCGTAATATTATGTCGCAATTGACTTTCGTTCGCTGTGAAAGGTAAACAAAACATAACATTCGGTATCAACAAAACATACATTCTTTCGAAGGACATAACGTTCAGTGTGTATCGTGACTTCGGTGGATTCGGTCGTGTACGAACGAGTGGAGCGTATCGTTATTAAAATAATCGAATCGTGATTTCGTCGTGAATTTTTTCTATACCATGTGTTTTTTATTGCATGTTGCACCGAGTTGAGAGAAAGAGAAAGAGTTATACGTTATTTTAGGCGTGGATAATCGTGGCGAGTGAATAATACGCGAGTGTTACGAAGCATTTTCGTCAAACCGTTACGTCGTAGTAAACGAATTGTCGTCTTCGCGTCGGAAAGATGATTATTTCTTCTTTTTCGGGCGTGAAGAATTAACGTTCGCGAATTCGAGAATGCGCTAGTGGAACCGGTTATATCGTGGGAACCGTGGCATAGAGCAGGTCCCGATAGAAGGAAGGAATCGAAATATTTCGAAATTCGTTCGTGACGAGGATCGCTGGTCGTTTTCGCGCGGCGATGAAGGGGGCGCAACAGGAATTTGACGGTTGTGTATGAAGTGTGACGGTAAAGTGCAATCGAACAGGTGCATCGAAACGAAGCGCGGCGGACAACGATGAATCATTGGAGGGTGACATTTCTTCGCGCTGAGTAACTGCGTCGTTCGTCTTCTACGACCGGTGAGTCTTTAATTTTAAATTTTAATTTAATTTTATTCGACAATTTAATGCTAGTTTATATTGCGTATATTCGCACTATGTTTCGTTGATAAACAATGTTCCGATAGTTGGTCGTAAAAAATTTCGTTTTCTGCGTTTCATTTCGCGAATATTTTCCATTTGAAACTATTATTTAGGATGTTTACATAAATTTTTATATACAGAGAAAGATACAGATATAGATATTTATTCGCGATTATGTTAACTTTTATACAAGTTTCGCATAAGATTTCCAAGAAGATCGTCGTGCGTAATTATCATTGTACACACACACACACACACACACACACACACACACACACACACACACACACACACACACACACACACACACACACACAAATTTTGCAATCGTATTTAGTAATCGTACGTAGCAAAGTATATTGTTATAAGGGATCGTTGCAAAACTTATCTCCGTGTTTGGAACTGCATCCACTCGTTAAAAAGTATCGCGGATGAACATCCTCTGTTGCTTCGCGTCCTCTTACACGTAGTCGGTATCTTCACACTTGCCTTTCTTCTTTCACCACTTCTCTCTCTCTCCCCTCGCTCCCTCTCTCCCCGTTTCTCTTCCTCGCCTCTGTCACTGCCGCCTACCGATCCATTCGTTGTTTTTTCTTCTCAGAAGGGACTCGCCGAGTAGCGAGAATTAATGTCGAGTGCACAAGGGATTTCGAATCAGTAGCTATTTCCGCTATTGTCGCGATGGAGCGAGTGCGTGCGTGCGTATGTGTATGTGTGTGTGCGCGCGCGCGTTCCGACCCCTCGCCGTTTCCTTCGCGTTGGTTACACGTCTCGAACGCGATTTTTACATCGAGATACACGGGGAACAATAACGATGGGGCGGTGGTTAATATCCAAGGATGTAATTATTCGACGATAGAGACTAATAGAGCGTACATCGGTGCGCACGGTGGGAACCGGAAAGGAACAAAAACACGAGGGGGGAACAAAAATCCGGTGAAAGAAGGAAGGAGGCATATATCCGTGACACTTGGAGGACTGTCTCGTCCCCTTTAGGGGAAGGTTTTCTACTCTAATATCATCGAGATCTCCTCCTGTTTTTCGCAGTCTTCGCGTTGGTCGAGAGGGGTTCGTGTAAGAGTTAGCAAATGCGGAGAATACTCGCCGTATATCGTACTTCGATGCGAAACGATCGAGTGTGCGAGACGAGGCTCGAAGCGAGCAGTTTGATATCCCCGGTTCGAGAGATAAGTGCATAAGAGATGAGAGAGGGGGGAAAAAAACAGAATTCTGCACAGATCGAGGAGAAAGAGATCGAAAGAGTGTGTGTCGCGTCTTGAAGATTAAACTCGTTACATTCTTCTTCCGAATCGAATTCTTCGGTTCTTTTTAGATAACATGGAAATCGCGTGACATGGAACAACAAACGTTTAATTCGTTGAATAGCGGGAATCGATCGATCGCATGAATATATAAGTCGTTTGGACGGTCGATGCGTGACCGTTTAACCAAACCTGTGGGGGGAAGGGGGCCTCTATAGTTGCCTTTTCGCCCCCTGATTCGAACTCTGTCGCATATAAAACAATATTGGCTCGGTTACGTCAATGGCACCAATGTTTATAACTAATTACCGGTATCAGGGAAACGCGTGCGTGTCGAACGAAGACGAGAGACGTTCGTTTGAATAACATTTGGCCGGGAACTAGGCGGCACATAACGGAACGGAGGGGAAGAGAGAGAGAGAGAGAGAGATGTACCGAGAGACGGTGAATTAGATGACGAGGGGGGTGGTAAAGGGGAGTTTCATTTTGAACGAGGAGGCATTCTCTGCGTTCGTCCAAGCTCGATCTAAACGGGCAATATTAGCTATTGACTTTGGCTCATGGGGTTTGTCGATGGTCGGCTAAGTGATGGCGTTGGTTCTGACCGTTTGGTACAGGGAAAATTTCGATCCTGTCTCCTCTTTGCGATTGATCGTTTACGAGGGAAGGACAAATTTTCACGGTAAATAAAAATGATGGAGTATCGACGAGAATAAACGCGTATAATCTTTTTTTTCTTTCTGTAATAACATTTCGAACTCGATCATTCTTCTTTTCGTGCCTTCTTTTCTTTTATTTTTGCTAATAAAAAAAATGGAGAAAATTTCTCTCTCTCGTCGTAATAATACGCGTCTTCGAATAAACATTGTTAAACTCTCGTGCCCGAAGCGCAAGATGCTTGGCTTCGTTCTCACCGGAATCCTCACAAACGCGACTAAGGCACAGTTTCTCGCTCGTTCCGTGCTACTTTTCCTTCCCTCCCTCCCTCGTTATTCGATTTGGTTTAGCGTTACGACTGTCGCTACAGCTGTCGACCTGTCTAGGGTTCACGATCCGTGTGTTGCTCGCCGATGTTCGTGACCTATCCACAAAGCTTTCCGTTGGGGTTCACGGACGCTCGTAAAACTTAACTCGTGGTGGGTAGGTGAGCGTACGCGTTTTCATGTTCTTGCTCGTAGCAGTTTGTCTCTTTCGAATGGCATCTGGTATAAATGGAAGTTTCTTTTCGAACCGACTTTTGTCCCGGAGTTTCGTATTCATCTCGTATGCCTGGCTCCGCCTGAGAGGGGGAGGAGAGAATAACTTTGTCGTCCGTCGTTGGAGAAAAGATCTCGCGATAAAATCTCGCCTGTACCCTTTTATTTATTTATTTCGACACAGGACAAAGTATTATTTCGAGGATCATCGAGTAAAATCGATGACGGTTAAAAAGTTAATATCCGTTTGAATTTTCACTATGAGGGCGTAATGATTGTTACACAGTGTACCCGTATTCGAGGCGTTTGAGAAAGGTTTTCAAAGATTGGCGGCTCTTTGAAAATTATTACTCGCACAAATCTTAGTTCCCCCTACTCTCTTTCGCTCGAGGATGATTAGATCTCGAGATTTCATTCCGAATATTCCTTCGATTTCGATGATAGGATAATAGAAGAGATGTAACGGTTCGACGTCATATTTTCGAAAGCCCGAAAATTATTCATTTCCCCGCGCGTAATTTGGCTTAATTTAATCGCGAGCGAAGGCTCGCGTTCGCCCAGATTCTGGATCCCCTCCTGCCCTCGGTTTATCTCCAACGGTAATAACCCTTTATGGATTTCGCAGACTGGCTTAATATAAACTGCGATTTAATTGCCGAGCCGGCCGATAAATCATGTATCGGCTATAAATTTGCAGAAGGCCTTGGCAGCAGGGCGCCGGTTACGCGGTTACGTTGTATCACCCGACGATAAAAGTAATGGAATCTTATCGATGGTTAGAACAATAATAATTCACGGGTAACGTTAAGCGCCACCCACCTCGTTTGTGTTTCGCCGTTTATCGCCGTATAAATCCGGATAAAATATCAACGGGAGAATAATATTCTCGGGAGAAGTGGAGCGCGGAATAAGCGATTTGGCATACCGTCGTGACCGAACGCGCTGTGAATCATTGATTCGATTTCGAATACTTGAATCCCGGGACGGTCGGTGCCAACAAGTAATAACCGAGTCACGTACTTGATTAAATTTATCCCCTGTTATTGATTATCCTTTCACGAGGATAATGGAGATCCGAGTTTTATCCGTTATCGTCGTCTCATCTTCGTGTTATCGTTTTTCGAACGTTTTTTCCCAAACGGCAACATTTTTATCGATAAATCTCGCGATGTAACGAGCAACGTACGATCGAAGAGGCAAGTTAACCAGAGCGAAGAGGTGGTTAACAGAAACGGAAGGTTGAAGGGTTCGAGGAAACGAGAGAAGACGGAATACCCGTAAATTCTAAAGCCAGTTTAGCTACCTAACCTAAGCATCAGTTTGAATATCGGTCGGCGCTACTACCACTCGTCGGTCGTAGCGGCAATTTCTTCCCTCGAATCCGCGCCAACTGTTGGGTCATCGACCCCACGAGCTACTTTGCGAGTCATCGATTTACGGTTTGAAAAAAACCGCTCAAAGCAGATTCGTTGCTAATTAAGAACGGGAGTTAGCGTTAGCTCACGAATACGGGGCGGTAATACCGTCGCCGAGAAGAAGTCGCGCTGCACACTTCGATCCCGCACGCATCGAGGATCGAGTGGTCTCGTAATTCTTTCAATCGCGCCGAGATACGAATCGACGAATCGATATTTTTGACTACGAACTCCCCCTCCTTCTCTTATAATAAAAAGAGCGTGCAAGAGAAAAGAAATAAAACCGAGTAAGTTTCGCTCATGGAGCGGAGAGAAGGAAGAGAAACGACATTCTCTCTCTCGTGAGAGAATCCCGTTAATAGTTGGGTTACTATAAGGGGCGATTAGGCATATGCGATCCATATTATCCGTTGCATCGGAACTGGAGCCGGAACAACAACACTCGTGGCTGGATATAAAAGAGCGAACTCGAACGAATCGACACCATCTGGTGTACCTGAGTGGCTGCCGCATTACCCTTGAAAGCTCACCGCTCTCGAGTGACGCGGCTCTCCTATGCCGCGGGTGCATTCATCGTGTAATTAACGTCTCGTAATTATGGCCGCGGAAGAGCAAAGAGAGAGAGAGAGAGAGAGAGTCTGGACGTCTCGTGGTCGCGCGTGCGCAGGCGCCCCCCGAGACTGCTCCTGGATATTACGAGCTTTCATGGGGCTCCACGTGAATAAGGCGCTTCTGAAGAGGGTGTTACGAGCATTATGGACCTCTCGACGATGGACCAACGAGTGTTGGTCAACGAGCCGTTCATCGCTCGCTCAAGGTGCAACGCGTCTTAGCCACTCTTTGACGACTAGCTACCCCCTCTTTCTCTCTCTCTCTCTCTCTCTCTCTCTTTCTCTCCTTTTCTCCTCCTCTCTCGCGGCGCGGCCCGAGGACCTGAATCCGTATCGCTCGTCCTCGCCGTGCGCGCCTTTATATCTTTCCTCGATTCAGTGCAGCACGCGTCGTCGATGCACGTGAATACCGAAACCATTTCCGACACAGGGAATTTGTTAAGCTTAGCTTAGGAAAACCAATGGTGACGATCCTTCTTGTTGGCGAGGCTCCTTTTCCGTAGCCGCCTTTAAGAACCGCCCTTTCTAGTCGCCGATGAATCGCCTCCTTGCCGATTCTTTTTTTCCTCGAAAGGGTTGCTACCCTCCCCTGTATCGCCGCTTTGCAAGAACTACTGCGGAAGTCGATTTATCTCGTCCGGAAACGAAACTTTCGCTCCGTGTAAAATCGAACTTACATTTGTCTTCGCTTTAATCCAACGGTCGAAAGAAAGAAAGAAAGAAAGAAGGAAAAAGGAGGAGGAGGTCGAATCTGTGGAACTCCTTGAAGCGTGGCTTCGAGTGATCGACGTCCTACGCTTACGTACAGGATACAGGCTATATTGGCTTTTCTTTCTTTTTCTTCCTTTTCCTTTTCCACAAGTGGATATCGAAAATCACTCGGCATACCGATTTGTTAGGCCGAGATTGCGCAAAAAAAAAAGAAAGAAAAGAACGAAGAGAAGTCTGGCGAAGTCTGGAGGGAGGGAAAGCAAGAAGGAAGGGATAGGGGAATAATAATGGTCGGAGCTGTACAGCGTCCGTCCAGCTAGTAACGCGAATAATGTCGA
>NW_006263682.1:1202528-1202859 GCF_000469605.1 Apis dorsata | reverse complement strand
GGACGTTGTGCACGGCGCTCACCTCTGACCTTGCGGTCGGGCGGAGTGAACGGAAGTTATGCGTCTGAATCGTTTCGTGGAACAAGCAGGAAATGCAAGCCCTGCCCGTGCAAACCGTTACGAGCCGTGAGGGAATCATTACCACTTTGGTGCCCCATACATCGAGAGAGCTATACTCCAACCCCCTCGGGGTAACCACGACTCTCTCTCTCTCTCTCTCTCTCTCTCTCTTTCTATATGTATATACCCCGTCTCGATCGTCTCTCGCCCGTTTTATCCTTCCGAGATTCCTGTTCCCATATACCTTGTCCCGAGGATAGAAGGAGGAGAT
>NW_006263682.1:1197255-1202330 GCF_000469605.1 Apis dorsata | reverse complement strand
ACGAGGAGGAAAAAAATTCAATAACATAGATCTTGGCCGCGAACGCGGTCAAGGGTTAGGCTCCCTGATTTAAATTTAAATTGCTACTAAATTAGCCGCGCCGTTCCGATCCCTTTGATCCCGTTTGATTTACCCGCGGAATAACATAATTCAGATTTTTCTCCTCGGGCCGAGGGGTGTCCGGTTGAACAGCACCGCAGCCGCCGCGTTGCACGCTCGATGTACGCGGCAGAAAGATCGCGCGATCCTTCCCAAATGAAATTTGATTCGTGAACCGTGCCCGCGTTGTTCCTCCTTTCTCTTCTCCCGTGGCGCGCCACCGCCGATCTCCTTGTTCCAGCCTCGCTAATTGCAATTCCGAATGCCGCCCTCCCTCGTCTAACAAAACACGTTTTACCTTTGTCGGAGGCACGGTAAGGACAGAGGGAAGGCACACGGGTTCACAATTGGTTCGTAAAATTGGTCACGTGGCTGGAAATGTTTTGAACGGGTGTATATACGAGGGGGGCGCGAGTCGTTTCGATCGATCCAGCGATTTGTTACGTAAGCGGCTGTGCCTGGTTTTATGCCACTCGTGTTTGTCACGCTACTGAAATCCTTGTCACGCGTGTGTGTATATGTGTTTGTGTGTGTATACGAGAAGAAAGAACACTGGAGATGGAAGGAACGAGGGAGGTAGAGATCGTGGTCGTCACACGTTCGCTTTACGTTGCTTTCTTAATTCGCTCGCAAACTTGGAATATTCAACGTTTCCGTTTCTGGATGGGGGGAAAAGTGATAGAAAGAACGAAAGATATTTACGGAGGACTTCTCGTTATTTATTACCACCCTCGATGAGACGAATTCGATACCGATTCGCAAGCAATATTCCAACTTTTCCATTATCGTTACGGCATACCGTCGTGTCGGATAATCACGGGGGGGGAGAAGAAGAGGGAACGCGATCTCGAATAGTCGCAATATCAATCGGCGCAAAATATCGTCGATCCTCGTGCAATTTCAACCTGTATCGAGGAGGCTGTTTTCGAGGAGCGACAAAGAGCTGGTTTCTCGATATTACTCGACACCGAGGTCGAGGAGGCACGGAAAGAATCCCGAGCCGAACAATAAATTACTATACACCACCGTGGTGTAACAAACGGGCTGCAAACGGTCGGATACAGATATTACGAGCGCGACGACAATTTCGATTCGTCGAACGACGGCGAGACGCTTTCGCTCGATGAATGGAGAAAGCGTTCTCGATTCGTCGTCGAAGGATTTTCTTATAGGGAAATAATCTAATCGCTACCTGCGTTCGATGTTCGATGATAGGTCGAGCGTTCTTTCCGAGTCCAGGACGCTCTGTCGCTTCCGGACGATTTTTTAGGGGGAATTGAAAGTTTTTGATCGTGCAGGGTGTGGATGCAGGTTCAATCGGCCGATGAATAAAACATCGTTCCGCGTGGGTGAGTCTCATTATTTACGCAGTTACGTGCTCACCTGCGCAATCTAAAATCAATGTAGCAGCCGCGTGGCACGTAAATATCGACGATACCGATGCGAGAGACACGACTTTACACGAATTTCACCCGTTACACACCCGTGACATCGACGAAAAATCAATACTTTCCACCAATCTGAAACATTCTATCTGCCCTTTTTCGGACGAATTTTCGATTTCCAACCCCCTGTCCACGGGGCTGGATATACCGATTCTGAAAAATAGGGAGGAGGCAGAGAGGGAGGGGGGAAGAAATCGACTCGTTACCACCACCCGTTATTCCCCAACACCTGACTCCTCCCGATTATTTCCACGGATTTATCGGACGAAACTCTCTGTCAAGGTCGGGGAGAGAGGCTCTCTTCTGCGATCTCGAGGATCGCTGGTTGCACCCCTGGAGACGTAGATAGAGTTATGAAGTATGTCGGTGGGGTGGCCAGTATTCCCCGTTCGAATTTCACTCGCACGCGTTATGCGGCCACGTGGCACACGTTTCCCCCGGGGATTTCGTTCCCTTCCCCTCTCTCTCTCTCTCTCTCTGCACGTTCACCAGACCAACGTCTGAAATCGTGCTGAGAATCATTTTGCGGAACCGAAAGATTGATGTCGGTACGCGTTCCAACTCACGCGTTCCAACCTCCGCCTCTCTCGCCCGTGCGAATTCCGTGCGACTTTGGATCAGAAGGGCGATCGATGATTCGTTCCGCTCGTTAAATCTCGGTCTGATACGATCGAATCGGAATGGAATAACCGCCACTGTCCGAAAAGAAGAGAATCGTTCTTTTTTTTTTTGACACGTGCGAATATGCGAATAATCGAGGATGCGTAAACGGAAGGAGACGAATTAATTTTACAGAGATTCGTTCACGGTGTAAATATGTGTATGATTCGTTAGTTGAATAAAATTGCCTGTTTATTAATATATATATATATATATATATATATACATATTGTTTTGTTCACGATGAAACGTATCGAATTTAATTGGAATTAGCGGTTTAGATATGAAAACGAGGGTTCCCTCACTCGATCGCGCAGAGAGAGAGAGAGAGAAAGAGAGAGAGGAGAAGTAATTATATCGCTAAACCGATGAACGCCTGTTGCAGTAATGATGCTTTTATACCGGCCTTTCCACTCTATCGGAAACCGAATTGTATATTTGCGCGCTGTCGTTTCGATGTTTCTGTTAATAATAGAATAGAAACGATGCCAATTTAAGCGTGCCACCCTAACGTGCATCCCGTGCAGGCAAGGCGATACTCGTTTGCGAACAGTTAACGATCATCATCCCGGTGCACTATTTGCCTCGAACGTCTTCCGAATTTCTCCCGGACAGATTTAACGTATTGCGAAACCCACGGGAGATCGTCTATATTTTAAACGGATTTCCTTCTTCCTTCTTCGAATCGAATTATATCCGAAGAATACTTCAAGTACATATACTCGGCCTCTTAACGCTGCTTTCTACATCCATTATTCGGGGGAGGAAAAACAATAATACTTAATTGCGCGCGATTATCTCGATATTTATTGAATTTATTCTCGCAATCTTGGAAATGAATTCGTGCACGAGTTTGGGAACGAAGTGACGGGTCTGAGACGGAAGGAAGGAAGTAGGGGAGAGTGCGAGAGAGTACGCATGAGACAATTATCGTCCCATTCAAGAAATGAATCCAGCATACTCGCAGATGTACACGCGTACTGTTTTTTTAAAATCGGTGATCATCCTTCGTTATTATCGTGGATGTACGACAGCCTCGTCCAGGCTATTTATAAGGCCGTTGATCATTCGATTCTTCTTCCTCGCGCTTTCTCCCTTCCGCCTTTTCACGGCTCGTGTTACGCTCGAGTTAACACACTCTTTTGCTCCACATACCCCCGGAATTTTCGTAACTCTTCCCTCTTTAATTTATTTCCCGCCCGGGGGAGGCACGGCGCGCCTGCGAGAGATTCCGATTCAGATCCCGATTCGAGTCCCGTTTTTATTATTCGGCGGTGCCGCCGCCGAGCACATATTTTCCTTTCCTTTCTCGTTTTCGCTTCTCTTTTTCTCTCTTTCCCCCTCCTTCGCCATTTTCTCCTCGCCCGTTTTCGTTCCGAGCCCGAAGGAAAGGTACACGCACACGTATTTACGGAACTGCAACTGCGGCGGTTTTTATTATTACCCTCATCTTCGTTTCGATCTTGAGGTATCGATCTTGAATATCGATCGCCATCGTCCCGTGGAAACGATACGCACTTGATAGGCCCTCGAATTCGCGTCCCCTTCGAGGATAATGATGATCAGATCTTCCCTTCGAGTCTACCTTTACAATCGTCAGGATTATCGAGTAACTTTTCTAGAGAGAAAAAAGTGTCTTTTTTTTTTCGAAGCGAATATCGAGAAAGCAAACGATCAGAAGGAGAAATTTCTCCTTTCGTCTCAAGTTTCGTATTTCTCTGCACACCGTCCTCGTGTGTGTACAGTGGTACTATGGAAATAGGAAATTTCTTTCTCTCTCTCTCTCTCTATATCTCTTATATGATATTAATTCTCGATTCGTGATTACTTTTCCGCATCGAACGATCGCAATTTATGCATGCATCCTCCTCGATCTAAGCGATTCAATCAGAAAATACGGAGCGCGATACGATTGTATAGCAGACGGTGTACTATACGGTAAGGATTGATACGAATCGGATGCGTTACACTGTAACGGAAGCAGTCTGAAGTCTGTGCATAGAGATCGGGCAACCGATACGCATCGGAAGAATCGAAGGAATATTCATCGAGAGAATGTATGGAGGCGGAGGGAGGGTCCTCTCGACACGACGTCGAAAGCCACTTTGGATACTGGAGAGGAGGGGGAGGGACCAATATACACTACGCTACGTATCCGTTTTCCCTGGGAAAAGCAACCTAGCCGAAAGGACTTGCCTTATTGAAAGCGGGAGAAGGTGGTGGTAGCCGGGGGCTGAAACTCGCTAAGAGAGGGTTTATTGAAGCCACGTACACCACCACTCGTATTTATGATTCGAGCATCGTCTCTCGATAACCTTCGACTGCCAACGATCCCGACCATCCGACCAACCTGTCTGTACTCCCGTCTATACGCGCGTACGTGCAGGAGGGAGGGAGGAGTGTTGATTTATTTAATAAATAGCGCGACGCCGCCATTCATATTAGATGCACCGCCACCGAGACTCCACTCGTGGGGTGGTAAACGCGCGTCGAAGGGAATCAATGCCGCGAGAAGGGTCGAGAGAATGAGAGAGAGAGAGACAGAGAGAGTTAAAGGGATAAAATTGATCGGAATACTCGCATCGCTGTTGCACGGAGAAGAAACAATTTCTATTTTCGCGTTTATGTATACCGTTTCGATATATGTGTATTTGATCGTGTTTTTTTTTCGAAAATATTAGGGGAAGTGTATCGATCTATCTAACGGAGCATCCGAGATTGAACGAATGTTAAATCTTTCGTAAAGAGAAACGAGTGAGAGCCTCTGACTCGTCGGGCAATAAAGGCCAGCCTCTCAATCTAAACATCCTGTCTTCGTGTTTCCATTCCGCGCAACATCGGCTTATACACGTCACTGCCAACTTCTCTAGC
>NW_006263682.1:1193911-1197120 GCF_000469605.1 Apis dorsata | reverse complement strand
CCTGTCTTTTATTCTTCTTCTTCTTTTTTTTTTTTTTTTTCCTCCAAATTTTCGAAACCTTCGTGCACTCGAAGGGTTACAATCTATATAACGCGTAACGTGTACGAGTATATAATGTGAACGGGCTCAGGTGAAACAGGAAGGGGGAATTGTTTCATCCCGTTGGCAATATACGCATCTTATATTAATTACTACACCGTACTCGCGAATTAATTAAATTACGCTTAATTGATCTCAACGCGATACAACACGTTGGTCATCGCGCAAGCTACATTCTGTATTCGATTACTTTTAGTTGATTAAATTGTACGATCCAATGAAATTGGTTTATTCGATAAAAGCTGGCGTGTGCTGCTAGCGGTTAACGGTGGCGCGTGCATCGAGCTCCGTTCAGGTTCTCAAACATTTTCATCCCGCGATATACAACGGCGCGCTACTTCCATTACATTTCGCCGGTTAATTTTTTTTTTTCCCCCCCTCCCTCTCTCCCTCGTAAAATAAAAACGTTCCGGAAATATTATGGATCCCGCGCGGGAGGAGAATAACGTTCCGCTCGCTTTTCCCCGTATATATTTTTTAACGAGTCGACACGCGTGTTTGTTACTCGCTTTGCGAAGAGAAATAAAACATCTCGCCATCCAACCGGACTACGCCTCGTTAACGGAGAAGGAAAGCGTGCAACCTCCCTCCAAGGACGATACCTTATCTTCTCATCCCTGTTCCGGCATCCACTTCTTGCCCTTATCTTTTATAAAGCTTTTTAAAGCTTCGCGGGAATCGATGCTTTGCTGTGAAACGCAACGCAGAAAATCGGTTATCTTTTTACAACAAGGAGCAAGGTAATCGAGATAGTTTCCGTCCTTTGAATTCTTTCGCGTATAAGAGGCTCCGTTTCGTTAGATGAGGGAACGCACGAGCCAATATCATCGAGGTATAAGACGAACTTTTAACTCTTTGCGCTCGAGAGGCAACTCTGAATCGTCAGGAGGCATAATTCGAGAGATGGAGACGAATTGGGGAAAATTATTTTTTTTATTTTTTAATTACGTGGAGATTTAATTTTTAGAAAACAGTATTGCTTTTTATTGTAATTTGTTATTTCGTTGAAAATGTGTGTAACGTAAAAATATGTAACTGTAGATATATAAAAGAATTAACATTGCGTTTAATTAAAAAGGAAAATACAAGTAATCGATATATAAAAACGTACGATGTAACTTAAAATAAAATAGAAAAAAATTAATAAATACTTAAATAAGAATAAGAATAACGAAACAAAATTACAATTTTTTAAATGATATGGATTGTAACATTAAAAATATATTTAGTTTATAAAAATATAGCCAATTAAAAATATGCTAGATTTTTTTTTTGAATATGAATATGAATCCGATGTACCCGCGTAACGAGGGTGAGATACACGGATTGAACGATTTGTATTACAAATTGACAAGAGGGATAGTCGAATCTATTTTATTGGGAAAAAAAAAATGGAAAATGGACAATTCCCAATTGGTTATTTTCGGATTATACCCTTAAGTAACCGCGCAAAAAATCTGCGTGACAGATATAGCAAAAAAGTTATAGCAATTAACTTAAAAAGTATTTCGAGTTTCATGCGGTAACTCTTTATTTATGTTAATTTTCGTTATCTCCAATTAATAAAAGCGCGGTATTGATTTGTGAATAGATTCCTTAACTCTTTATTTCTTTATTAGAAAATAAAAGGAAATTTATACTTTAAAATGGAGAGATTCGATGTTAAATTCCTCCGAAACATGGTCCTGGATATCTCGAATGTTTCGGATTCGACAATCGTGGCAAAAGTATTGTAGTTTCGCAAAGTTTAGAAGCTCTGAAAAAATTTCGAAGATAATAAATTGACTCGAGCGAAGATGAAATTGATTTTGAATTGTCGAAAAACGAGGTTGATTGTATTCATTAATGATAGAGAAAAGCAGTGATGGAGATAGTGTGCGACATAGTAGTATTAGGTGTAAGAAATCGAAAAATTAAAATAATAGATAGTGACTTCGAAAATGATAGTGATGCCTCACAAGATTCTAATAATTTAGAATGGATTTGTGAAGAAATTTAACAATTTTACGTTAAGACACTTCCGCGTTGTCATATTCGCAAAATTATTTCGAATTGCTACTTCCCGACTGAAAAAATCGTCGAGTGCAAAGAATTAAATCTTGTTATATTGTCTTCAAAATTTTTGTCGAAACGTTTCCGAATTAACATCGAGGCGCGTCGAATCTGCGAAAAACTAACACGCGATGAAAAGTACGGTTAATAATCTTTCTGCATTCCTGAAAATATAAAAATCTCTCGGCACGGAACTTTAGTTTTTTCCCACCAATGATCGAGTTCAATCGCACCGTTTTCCATTCGACTAATTATCAATTATAATATCTGCGAGAAGTCGAGTAAGCTCAAAGAAGCTGAAAAAAATTTTAGAGAGAATATTCTATAGGACGGAAGTCATTCGCGAATTCTCGGTAAATTCTAAATTGATAATCCCTCGTTGGCTTGGAATTGTTTTGTTAATGTCACGCGAATCAGAAGGAACGAATGTTCCAAAGCTCCTCCTCTCTCCGAGCCAAGCTTCCGAGTGAACAACCTTTGGCTTGGAACCCGTTGGTTTTTACGCGAGATGGGAAAGGCGAAATCCCCATCCCCATTCCCTCGTTTCACGCGATAATATTCCTTCGATGGATGTTGGCGTCGAAACGAAACAACTATTAGTACACGGCGATCAAAAGGATTAATACCGTGCACGCGCGTTCTTCCCATCCCGCCATCAGTTAGCGCGGTAAAATCGGCGTTGCGCGGCCCGGGAAGAAGAGAGGAGACCGTTTCCGATAAGATACGAGCAATAAATGACTCGCATTGCGACGATATATATCCCGTGGATGGTTAGCATAGGTTTCCAGCTGGGGTGACGGTATCGCGAAATGCTCGGGGGAGGATCGGGCGGAGAAAGGAGGCGGAAGAGAGAGGGAGAGAGAGAGAGAGAGAGGAGGGCAGGCGTTGTGCACGTCGTTGGAAATTTACGTCGATCGATGCGCAACCGTTAATCGGCCAATAAGAATAATTCGCGTGCGAGACAAAACTGGCCATTACTTTTCGAGGAGAAGTCGTCGAGCCACGATCGACGCCTTGTATTTCGCATACTTTATTGCGCGATATTATTGTCGGTCTGT
>NW_006263682.1:1192811-1193640 GCF_000469605.1 Apis dorsata | reverse complement strand
CTGCCGTGGCCCGTGGGCGAGCGGCTTTTTACGAGTTTAACCATTTCGCGGTCGACTAAAACGGCCGGCGCAAGGTAGAAGACGGCGGAGAAGGGAGAAGGAGTGGGAGTGGGAGTGGGAGTGGGGAAGGCGGAGGAGGAGGAGAAGAGAGGAACGAAGAAGACGACGAAGGAGAAGGGAAGGAAGGCCGTGACGGAGGAGAAGGACGAGCGTCATGGGAAGAAAACAAAGGGCCGAAGACGAGGGAAAATACGCGAGAACGAGCACGGGCGCGAAGCGTTGAACAAAAAGTATGCGAAGCATGCTCGCGTATCTCGCCTCGCCTTGTCCCTCCTCTGTTACCGGCGCGGAGAAGATGAAAAATCTGTTGAACTGACGTTCATTGGGAAATTGCAAGCAGCCGCCTTTGGGACAGAATGATTAATGCGCGCTAGACGCTCCGCCTATATATATATATATATACGTATGTATCGCATACCTATACTAGGATACATACGTGCCTCCAAACTTTCGGTCAAACTTTTCTTCCTCCTATAATCTCGGAGAGTCGAGAAATCTTATTCGATTCGCTCGTAACGTGTCTCATCGAAATTTTCCTCGTCGTTGACGGACGTTTAAGTTTTGCGGGTTTCTTTTCCATCAGAAGAGAAAGAGAGAGAGAGAGAGAGAGAGAAGTAGAAAGAAGGGAGAGGTAATAACGTATTTTTAATTACGCTTACTATTCAGACGTGGTAGGTGATGCGACGAGGTTGAGGATGAGCGCCGCTGTTAAATGGCACGATTATCTGTCTCGTGCTTTATTTGCTGCTCGTTGCTCGCGTTCTACTTC
>NW_006263682.1:1188022-1192651 GCF_000469605.1 Apis dorsata | reverse complement strand
TTTCTGTCCTTCTCCTTTTTTTTCTTCCTTTCTTTTTTTTTTTTCTGTTATACTCTTGCCTCCGACCGGAGCATTGACTCGAGAGGGTTTTTGCACGGTGAAGAGGTCGGCAACTCGTGCACCGTGCACGGGGAAGAGGGGGAAGGGAGGGTAGGTAGGTCCTTAAAAACAGATCCATTAAAGTTTTTCCGCCGCTTTCCGAGATGGTAGTGGTTACTCGGCGAGTAGCGAGTAAGATTGCGCATTTCTCCTATTCACGTGCACGCCTCTATATAACTTTCGTAGCCTACGACGGTAGTAACCGTTTGCCACCGGATACAGGGGAGAAACTCTGACCGGGCCTTCTATTCTACTAAAACAGTTCCTCTCTCCCTTTCCCCTTTATCTTATCCTATCGTCGTTAAGATCGAGGGTAAAACAATTTTTGTCCTCGCTTCCTTCTTTCTTCTCCTTCGGTTTCAATATTAAACAATCGTTCGAATATCGTTATAAACCCTTTTATTTCGTACGGTAGCGGACGTGTCCCTTTTTTTTCCTCCTCTCACCTTATCAATCTTAATTAACGTCTCCGGTTAATTCAACCGTTGTTGCCGAGAATCCTATCGTGTTCCGAATTAGTTTCTCGAATCGAGGAAATTCCGGGGCAGACTTTTCCCGATGGTTCCTTTTTTCTTCTTTTCTCTCTCTCTCTCTCTCTCCTCCTCTCGGCCTCGCCGCGATTACTTTGCATGATCAATATTGGAAAGTCATGTAGCCGAACGAGCAAGTTCGCGAAGTGAGTTTGCCGCCACTATATGTATATATATATATATACAAGAGAGCATGCGAGAAAGCCAATGTGAAAAGTTTACCGGTGTAAATTCGTGGAATGCAGTGAATCAAGCCCTCCTCGACATCCCGTGTCCTCGTGTTTCTTCCCCTCGTCCTCCCCTTTCGCCCTTTCCTCCTTCCCTCCCCAACTTTTTCAACCCGGCATACACAGGTGATGCATCAGACTTCCTTCTAATTTAACATTCCGGCTGGGAAATCCGATTTGACTGCGACGCTAGATAAACTCGAGCCTCCGTGTTGCATCGGGAAGAAATGAGAATCGTCCCTTCGCCCCCTTGCGTTGGAAAATAAACGGGGGAGGGGGCGCGTGATGGTTTGGATCGGATTTTCGCGTATACGAATAACGGCATCGAAACAACAATTGCCTTTTCCAAGGCAAGGTTTTCTATCCCCTATAATATTCGCCTCCCCTAATATTCATCCACCACGTTGGATAAAATTTCCAATTTCTGTATCAGGTCGACGCATCACCTCGCGAAAAGGTTAAATGGATTCGTCTTAGGGAGGATATCTCGAGGGATAAAGGAAGAACTCTTTGGCTCCTCGGCGAAGTGTTATTAGAAATTATCGAAAAGATGGGAGGAAGGAAACGATCGAGATCTTGGAAAGGCGGCGATCTTTAAGTCGAGAAGTCGGGAGGGGAGCCGCTGTGAACCGATATTTAACGAAGACTTTAGAATGGGAACACCTTTTGATGGTGGAACCTTTGCGCCTCGAATAATGCACTCTCTGCAAAGCTCTCTGTCGTGTGCGCAACGCCCCCTCTCTCTCTCTCTTTCTCTCTCCCTCCCTCGTTCCCGATAGAAAGATTTTCGAATCCGATCTCCGCTCGCGAGTCGGAAAATCCAGCAAGTGATTTGCTTGCCGCCGTTTTAAACGCGACCACCGCTTTCCGGCGTCTGGCGGAGGTATAACGAGTCTTTTTCGTTCGTAATGAGAGGACGGTTCACCGATTCCTCTTCGAGAGGAGGGAACAAACGAAGAAAAGGGGTAGTTCTCTTTCCAAACGGAACGTTCTCCACGGCTTTGCGCTCTCGTGCCTTTTTTTTTCCTTTTTTTTTCTTTTTTTCCACCGAAACGCGATTCGAAGCATTGCGACGACAACTGGCTGGGTTTATCCAATTTTTCGAAGGGGGTCTGCCGAAATTTTTCGGCCGTTGACGTAGGTCGTTGTCTAGACACGCCTTAGACACAGCCGCGGGTTACACAGTAGGGGGAAATTGGGGTAAGAAAAGGTGGCGGAGGGTGAAATTCGTCTGGGTATCGCGGGGGATCCCGCATTCTTGGCCGTAAATTGCGCTTCTACTTCCCTCGAGTACGCTACCCTGCTGAAAGTGGGTTAGGGTCTTCCGTCTTAAATTGGGTTACGGCTCCGTTCAAGGAGAATGAGCCCTCCGGGATCGAATTCAACCGAATTCTAGCGTGCGGTGCGGCTTTCTCGACTTTAATCCGCGGCAGGATCGATTTAAACGGATTGCGCTCGTTCAAATTGATACGACGTTAGGGGGGAACGTTCCGACGTTTGTTCCGCGAACTTTGCTCGACGAGGGTCGAGAATAAGGCAAGCGTTGAATCGAAATTCGTAGCGGTCGAAAGACACGAAGGAACGTCCATCCACGTAGACGACGGTAGAAACTGGAGTGAAATCCTTTCGGCCATTAACGATGACGCGGAGGATGGAAGGCCACAAACACACACACACACACACAGAGGCCAAAAATCTTAGACGAGCTCTCCGGGTTTAAAACTAAAAGCATTCCTCGCGATTATTGACAAGGGTAACCTGGCTCGGCTTCGTGTTTCACAAGATCTAGCCCTTCTAGTCCCTTTTGCTCCAGACCCGTCCACTTAAAAGCATTCTCCTGAATTATTCACGCGACACTAAGATCCGCCGATGCGCCGGGAATTTCATTATTTCTTTTCTCGCGTTTTCATAACCTCTCTCGCGAAACATAAACGGAAAGGAAAAATGGAAAAATCTTGTGGACGATCGAGCGTTTCCCCATCCGTCGATCGATGATTCACTCCTTTTTACGCGATACGAGATCGTCATCTGTATTACTTTTGGAGAACTCGCGTCGAGAAGTTACTTCCTTCGCTGAAGTTCAGTCGGAAGGAGTATTCGTATCCGTTCGAGTTTAATTCTCTGTAGTGGAAGTGTAGAATCGATGTGTTGAAGCTACTTTCGCCACGATGCTCGAAAGATTGGCATTTGCGTTGAAGGTAAATTGGAGGGATGTTGGCGAAATCGGGCGGGGACAGTGCTCGAAAACGAGCGCTCGAACGAGTCACGAATGGAAATAAATCCTTTAGGGCGGACGGTTCTCTCTCGCCTGACGCCGGTTTCACGTGCAGGAAATCCCGAATAAATCCAAACAAACGCGCGGGTACAGCAGGAGGAGGATCAGACCTCGCCACCTACGATTTCGAAAGGGACGAGGTTTTATTTATAGGTGCTTTGACCGCGGCACATGGCATGGCACGCGCGGAATCACGCGTGTTTCCGTACAACCGAGGTGCACGCACCGGCGTAAATTATTTGGATAAGTCTAACGCGTTATACGCCATCGCGTTTCCTCGAACACCGTCGTTTCTTTGACGAGGGGAAAAAAAGATAGAACGAAAAAAAGGTTTAAAACACAGGTTCGCCACAACCATGATCGTTCACAACCACCGTTGCAAAGATAAGATAAGATAAGTACGTGGTCGCTACGTACGATCGACAAGGACGAGGAGTCGAAACGGACGCAATTACGCGTAGGGACCCGTATATATGGTTTTTACGCTTTTTCCTCGAGATTAAATAACGGACGACGGCGGTTGCATCACGACGTTCGAAAGTTCTCGAAACTTCTCGTTCTACGGCCTCCTAAAAAGAGAAATCGAACCTTCCGATATTCACCGTGTTTAAACTACGTGGGGCGGATTTGCTTTTTTTTCTCGTCTCCGCTCCCAGCTCTCTCGATGGCACATTCGTTTAATGGCCGGCTAAATATTGACTCCCTTACTTATTCGGTTTGACCCGGTCACCCGAGTGTTTCGTTGTCCGTAAACCTGTCCGTCCAGCTAGTCCAACGTATAGGTAGAAAATGTACACTTGGCTCGTTACTCGAATCGGTTCTTTTCATCGATTCGATCGTCTCTCCCCGTATTCTCCACGATGACACACGCCTTGGATGATCGTCTCGAATCGTTCGCAAAGGCACACCACGTGCGTTCTCTCCGATGTGTTCTTCGATGGATGGACAGAGAGAGAGAGAAAGAGAAAAAATAAAAAAGAAAGAAAGGAGATGCAACGCGGCGTAGAGTAGAGAAACGGATGGAGGATTTACGGGTGGACGTTTTCGAGCAGTTGATCATTGGAGAGCGATCGGTGTCGAAGCGGGATCGTAACGAGGATCGCGACGCCTGTAGTACACACTTCTCTATCGAGGCCTCCCCTCGTGCCAGCTGCCCGCTGGGTTGGCCAAATAAAACCAACGCGTTTTTAATGGACCGCGGACAAACGCGCGCTGCACCCTTGGCACTGGTGCGCGTGGTACTTGGCCGCGTTCACGCGTGGCTATGTGCGCACCAGCCGGTCGAGCGGTCGCTCGCACAGGCGTCTAGGGATCGGGGAACGAAAATATATCGGGGAGCGGATGGTAACGAATCGGAGGAGGTGGTGAGATCAACGCCGCTCGATGCCTCTCTATGGATAATCCTTTCCGTCTCGGGTGTAAAAACGCGATTGTTTCGGCTTTTTGTCCACGCTTTTCCAGTTCGATCGAAACGGTATGGGCGGTATGCGTAAGTGGG
>NW_006263682.1:1179969-1187845 GCF_000469605.1 Apis dorsata | reverse complement strand
GGAGAGCGCCAGCGGCCAGGTATCGATGGAATCGATGCGGCCGACACAGTGAGAAACAAAGCGAGAAGTCGGACGAAGGAAAAAAAAAAATTAATCGAAATCAAATAGAGATTCGAGTCGGGATCGAAACTGGATTGGACCGGTTTCAATCTCTGGATAGTTTATTTCGAGAATCGGGCAGGAAAAACCGAGAGTCGAGAGAAATTTCGTCTGTGCATTCCTAGCAACAAGTGACGCGTTCTCCCGACGCTATTACTTTTCTTGCTTCTCTTTGGCCAAGCTCTTGTTCGAACACCATACCATTTTTTCTCGCCATTTTTCCTTTGTCTTTCTCTCTCTTCGTTCGAATTCTCGCTTTTTCTCTGCGTTACAACGAAAGAGAGAAAGAGAGGAGTAGTAGTTCTCTGTATAGAGCGATCGCGAATCCTTTCTCCACCGCGATTCCGAGGCTTAATCGATAACTCTTCCTCGCTCGTTCCCTCGTTTCCGCGTCCTCTCTCTCTCTTTTCCCCTTTTCCGTTTAATTCGTAGTCGCCTTGGTCTGAGGGTAATTCGTGCGTTTCGCCGAGTTGGTGCTCACGCTTTGTCCCGACGATCGGCGAGAGGAGGATCTTGAACCCATTGGGTTGATAAGGGACAGAAAGAGGCGAAGAGGATTTAAGCCGGTGCGACGTTGCGTGGAAAGCGAGAAGGAGAGAAGTTAATGGATCCTGTGGGATGCTAATGGGCTACACCCGTACGCGCTCGCGCTCTGTTTACAGCCAAAGCCAATTACAGCTAATTCGATGGCTATTTATTAGCCGATTAGTCGGATCTATTCGAGGGGGACTTGCTACCATTCGAGGTAGCAAGCGACTTTATGAACGATCCCTGGCACGCCGATAAAACCGAGGAAACTTCACTTCAATCGAGGTGGATCTAAAAGAGTTCGACGCTTGCTCGTTCTTTCTCGAACGAACCTTTAATTTCATCGTGAATTCAATCGCCGAAGTATATTGTTTTCGTTTACGCGATTCTCTGTTGTTGGGAAGAGAGAATCTAATTAAACCGACACACGGTCTAGAAAAAAAAAAAAAAAGATGATTCGTGATACAAACGTTGGCGAAGAAAAAGATTCTTGAGGGACGGCTTTGATGCCGGCATTTCTGGAAATAATTTAGCCCGATCCGAAGTCAGCTTTGTACCGTCCACGGGCCGCTATAAATGCCCGCTAATAGGTTTCGAGACTTCCTTCGAGTGGTCGAGAAGGAAAGAAAGATGGAGGAACCTTAATCGCTATTTTCTTTTTCTTCCCTTTCTTTTCTTTTTTTCGTTTTATTTTTTTTCTCTCGATTTTTTTCCCCCACTTCTTCTTCTCCTTTTTCTTATTCTCCTTCTCCTTGGCTTTTTTTTCTTTTCGTTTCTTTTCCTTTTTTTTCTTTCTTTTTTCTCTTTTTTGTTAACGAACACAGACCGCAGTTGCCTTGTCTGCGGCGAGCACGAGCGAAACAATGCAATTAGTCGAACGATTATTGCTTTTGTACCCTCGAATCGACTGCGCGTGGCTTTGAAATTGAAGCATCGGGAACAGGCCGGTTGTCGTTTTTTCGGTTCCTTTTAAGCACTTTGTTGCATTTTCATGAATTTCATTCCGCCAACGTTTGAAGTCTCCCCCTTCCGCCCGCTGCTTAAACGATCTCGGCTCGTTCACCTTTTTCTTTTTCCCTTCCCCCGCCCTACGTTCCTATCTACCTCCCTTTGTTTCTCCCTCTGCACGCTCAATTAACATTTAAAAGCCGCACGAGAAACGTCGATAGACGATCGGCCAACGGAGAACCACTGGTCCTCACCTCAACGCTCCCCCCGTTGGATAAAGATGATTCTTGCATTACGATACCTTCGAATAAAGCTTACGGACTGGCGCTCGTTCTCCTCAAACTCGCCGCTGGCGAGTAGAAGAGGGATAAAACGGATGAAGATCGAAAAGCGTTTCGATCCTAAACTCGACTCGATACCACTGACTCGAAGGGAAACTCGAAGCTAGCCGAGCTTATCGCCTCGTCTTTTCCTTAATCCTCGATTCTCAACAGATAAATCGGAAGCATCGATTATTCACCCCCCTCTCTCCCCAGAAAGAACTCTGTTACCATTGTTCAACCCTAAAAATACAACCGATAATATAATAAATCCCTTCATCGTTTATTATACTCGAATCATACGAGGCACAAGAATCACAACAGTGACATTTGGCCAAGAACAAATTTCGTCGATTCTTCGAGATCTTCCACCAAGAATTTACCAAATCGGAAGGTAGGCGGAATAAAGAATCTGGGGGAGAGGAGGAAAACGACAAGTTTGAAAGTCTAGGAGGAACCCGGAACGGGGCGACCGTTAGAAGAGGGTTGCTTGATTCGTCGGCCTGGAAAAAATCGGTCTTTATTGTTTTCGTTAGGTCCTTTCCCTCACCTCTCCTTTCGGGACTCTCCTCTCTTTCCCCATTTTTGGAGGTTTCCTCGACGATGGACGAGGACGAGATACACGCGGGAAGAGGTAACAGGAAAAGCGGAGAGTGGTGGTGGTAATGGGTGTTGAATAATAAAGAGAGCCCATTCCCCGGCGAATCACTTGGCCTTTCTTTATTTCCACCCAACTCCACCTCGATTCTGAGAGGAAATTAAAAAATTTCTCCCGTCACGTTCCGTGCAATCCTTCTCCTCTTTTCTTCTTCTTCCTCGTTCCGCGATTTAATCGAGAGACAATAGTATACGTTCCGCCGTTTATTCCGCCTCGACATCGTCGCGGTCGCGAGGTGTGGCTTTTTTTATTGCAAGCTTCTTTCGCGAGATAACCGACGAGAGAAGACTCGCCGTAGCGTGAAATTCGTTTCTTTCGTGGCGGAATTTTCATCTGCTCGTGTCAGGGGATGAAAGATGTATCCCGCCTACCTTTTCTCTGAAACCTCGTGTGAATATACGATTCAATAACGCGAGTATTTTTTAAAATTGAATCAACCCTGGACAGATGTACACACACATACATATATATATATAAAACTGTTTATGGCTGTGGATAAATAAAAAAAACGAAGAATAAGTCCATAAGCATCTCGATCAATGATACATTTTCTTAATCGTAAATCGATGAATTTAGAGAGTCGCCCTTATGCCGTGGATCTTACTAACGCGTTGCAAGAGTGCGCGGCACCCCTTGAAGCTAAGCATAAAGGGACCTAAAACTATACCCCACCCCCTCCCCCTCCGCGAGGTGTTTGCATAGGGCAGCTGTTGACGGCTAGCCCGAGGCCGCAAAACCTTTAACCGTTCAACCCAATCAGTCTTTGGCCCCTTTTTTTTTTCCGTTGATGAAAATTGAAAAAAAAAGAAAAAAAGAATCTCTTTGAACCTCCCCCTTTCCCCCGCGTTTTCACTCCTTCCGCTGAGAGTAACGTCGTTGGACGTTAAAAAGAAAGAAGATTGTTTCAAGGGACGTTAAATAGATCCGTTGAATAGATCGCGCCGCGACAAGGAAATTGAAGCTTTTTCCTTCGCGTACACCGTTTCTCTTCTCCCCTCTCCGTGGAATTTCTCGTGGGATCTCGCAGTTTCGCAAAGCACGCGACGAAAAGGAGGGCGAATAATGGATCGCGCGGGATAATAAACTGCGCGCGATCGGCCAGGTAGACCGCTTCCTCCTCCCTAATTAGGCACGCGCGCAGGTATGCGAGGATCGGTCCGACAATGGCTAATCCGCGCGTGCACGCGTCGGTGCTCCTCCACCGTGGAAAGACGCGGTGGTGGGGCGAGCGTGGATACCGCACAGGTACACTCGTGTGGGTAGCCTATATAGGGTTCCGCGGATAAAGCAACCCAGCAGCCATATGGCGCCGCGTCCTTACTCTCCCTCCCTCTCTCTCGCTCGCCTAGAACGCCTCGATTCTCTGTAATGGCTTTGTGCACGCTGATTATACCCGCTACTTGGAAGCGCACACCAGCGCTGCTACCACGTGTGTGCACGTGGGCGGACATGCGCGTGATGTAATCGAGAGTGGATATCGATAGAGGAGAGTAGTCGGCACCCTAAGCGGTTACGAGGATCTCTCGAGCCAACCCCCACTTCTCGAGACCAGCGTTGGATCAGCGTTTCTCAAACTGTCTGCGAGATTCGCGCGCGATTCGGACGGTTAAATCGAGTCTAGGAGGAGGAGGGAGCAGTTCCTTCTCTTGGATCGAGAGATCTTTTTTCTTTTCTTTTTTTATCGAGATGACGAGATTTCGAAGGAAATTCCTCGATGGATTTAAGCAGGATTAGAGGATTGGATAGGTGGCGTAGATGGATAGGTAGATTGGATAGGTGGTAGTGGTCGTGAAGATGGTTCGGATCGCGCCATCAGAGTGGAGAAGGAAAGGACGAAGAAGCGGAGCGAAGGAGTTGGCGGAGATTAGAGATGAAAGTACATCCGAGTAATGGACGTGGCATCGTAATTCCTCCGTAGTAAGTAGTTGTTGGGGGAGAGAGGGAGGGGAGGAAGGCCAGACGTGACTATTCCAATGGCTGCATTTTGTCTCTTCACCAAGACAAACTTCCGCTCTCCGGTGACAGGGCTTCCTATTCTCTCCGCGCAGCTTCTTCTTGCGGCTAATCCGGAAAGTTTTTGGCCGGAGCCTCGATACAATGGACCATTTCGTATTTTTTCGTATTCGTGGAAAAACCGCGTTCCCCGCGGTTCATTATCGCTGAAGAAAAATTCAAACGTTTCCTTCGTTCCATTCGATTCGTTCCATTCTCTCGACGATATCTCACGGTAGAAAAAAAAAAAAAAAAAGAAAAGAAAAGAAAAAAGAAGGAAGAAAATCCTCCCAAGAATCCGAGAGAGCGTTGCAATCGAGAATATAAACGAATATAAAAGCGCGCGATCTTTTTTACTCGTTTAAACGTATCGTTTACACGCGAGAAATTGAAATTGGTTGTTGGTGGCTGTTGGTAATTCCATTATCGAGATCTTTTTTTTTTTTTTTTTTTTTCCCCGACAGAGATTTAACGGGCGTTTCTCGTTCGTTGCAAGTTGCATCGAACGCGTTTTCACGAGCGTGCGAATTTCGCTATAGAGAGATAAAACACCTCGGGGCCCCTCCCCCCCCCCTCCCTCCATTATTATTCACGGACCGATCAACGGAGCAGACAACATCGCGGATGTTTCGCGAATAACAATTAGCGAAGAGGGATGGCGCACGGTCGGGGGGAACTTACTTAAATACAGGCTTAATGATTCACAAACAACACCTCCTCCATCGCCAACTTTTTCAACCGTTTCCGTCCCGCTCAATTAGTACCCGTTCTCCTCCTCGTCCTTCTCGCTTTTCCTTAACGGAGACGCTTTAACGAGTCGCAACGCAGCAGTCGAAATCGGCAACGTCGCGACCACTTTTCGAATATGGATCGAGGCAATCGAGAGAAAAGAAAAAAGGAAAGAAAAATCGACGAAAATTATCGACGAAAGTCACAAAGAGCGAAACGATAATTTCGAATTTCGATTCTACGAGCATTGTCTCAGCTCCTCCCTCCCTTCTCTTTCCCTTCGAAATTCCATTCTCCAAATTTTCCTATATTCGCACGTGTCGCGCGGATTTCGACACTATTCTCACCGAATATTCTCTCTCCACTTTTCCGAAATCGCGCCAGCGAAACGAAATAATGGCATGGTCGTTACGCAGCGATTGAAGAATCGTATCGACTGCAATAATCTGACCAATCCTACTCGAATCGCTTCCTGATCCGATCCTGATCCTTCTTTCTTTCTTTCTTTCTTTCTTTTTTTTCCTTTTTTTTCAGCGATCATCTCCCTCCCCTCCCCCGCGAATCATTCCAACCCCGCGTATTCAAAACATTTCGATGAATTTGAAATTCGATCACGTTCGACGATCGTCGAGCGTATGGGGCGCGTGCACGGGACGTTATCGCGCGAGCCGACGATCGTCGTCGGAATACGATCGTGACGGATGTAACGGGTGCATATTTATGGGGGGGAGGGGATACGTCCAAGTCGTCATCGTCGATAAATGAACGGAGTGACGTTACACCATGCCGCTAGTCATCAATATTTCATATTCGTTTCGGTCGGTGCAACAAGCGAAGGGAATCGGCCCCTCCCCAACCGGGAATTCGTCGATTCGGAGTCGTCGAGCGCGCCACTCGTCAATCGACGCCGCCTTCCTTCTTATTTCATTAATCTCGTGGTCGGTGATGATCGCGTTCGATGATTCGTATACGCCACTTCGAAATCGAATTTCGACTTTTTCCTCGGCCTAACGATAGTTAGATAGTCCATAAATTGGCCAAACGAGTCCAGGATCCGTCCCGCGACGACGATAACGACGGCCACGACGACGTTTTCGTGCGCGATACGAGAGGAATTTATTGGGCCATAAGGTGGAGAAAGACGCGGCAGAATATCGGGGCAATTTAGTGGCAATAAAGACCACTTTGTGGCTGTGCTTCGAACGACGAGTTAATGTAATCGTAACGATATCCCGTTCTTAGGGGAATGCGCTTTCGTTCTTCTTCTTTTTTTCTTTCTTTTTTTTTTACATTTCTCATATCCGACAACGGGTGGATCTGTTCCGATACGCCAAGGCCAACGAACGTAATTTCCTCCTATATAGAGAGATCATCCTTTATCTCGACGATACAGTTACCACCACACCATCACCGTCGCGCGCGATTCGATCGCGACTCGAGAACTTTTATCCTCCTTAAAAATCCCTCTCGGATCGATTCCATGCCGCGCCGCGCCACTGTGCGCCACGCGCGTTTCCCTTGGCCGGCTTCCCCGCCTAGCTTCCATCGTTTCTGCGTTCCACCGCGATTTACCGGCACGATTTAACGAGGCATGAGTTAATGCCAACGTCGTGTTTCGCGCGTTTATAAACCTGTGTAACCTCGAGTTGCACAGTGGGTAGACCACACAGGCGCCCGCCAACAGCTATGCAACGCGCAGATGCACACCGACACGCAACGAATAAAACGCGCGTCAGCATCGCGCCTACTACTACCAGTGCTACTACCACTACTACTATTACGCCGATGTTACACATGCCTCCGTCAAATGCCGTAATTTCTGTAGACGGTCTCGACGAGGATCTCTTCTTTTGAAATACAAACTCTCTCTCTCTNCTCCCTCTCTTTCTCTGCGGCGTAGTCGCGCTGTCACTGTCACGTCGTGTCGCTCCGCCAGCCTTGCTAATTCGGCGCGTTCCCTTTGTTGGCCTGGTTATTTATCGCGATTCTTCTCCACCGCGACAGAGAGAAATATTCCTCTATAAATATAGACGGGGCGCGTGATAAGTTTGATTCGCCCGCACGAGGGGGAGCAGGGGTAATGGGAAGACGGGATGATTCGAAAGTTGACGAAGGTCTTCTCACCTCCCCCTTGGCTGGAAGTGTATTATATTCGCGCATATATACATCGGGCAGGTTTGTTCAATCGGTAAAGCGAACAAGAATTTTCTCGCAAAGGGGCGTGTGGGGAAATCGGCAGACGAAGCGACAACTTACTTTGGAATTTATTAATATTAAAGATTCGAATTTTTTTGAAAGGAGAGGAGAGGAGAGGAAGGGAAGGAATACTGGAAATCGAGGGGGACTGTCTCTCGAATCTCGGCATTCTTGGAATTTATCTTTCGCTGTTTGTATTCGTTTTACGTTTCGAGTTTTCCTACCGACTATCCACCGACAGTAGACATATTTCCCCTTCTTTTTCTTCTCTCTCTCTTTCTCCTTATTTACCACCCCTTTTCACCCTCCTCTCAAGTTTCTCTGCTGTCTCTCGCCCTCTTACTTCGTTATGTTCGTTTCTTCTTTGTGAATATTTTCCTTCCTTCCTTTCTTCCTTCCTCGAAAA
>NW_006263682.1:1176410-1179788 GCF_000469605.1 Apis dorsata | reverse complement strand
CTCTCTCTCTCTCTCTCTCTCTCTCTCTCTCTCTCTCTCTCTCTCTCTCTCTCTCTCTCGGCTTTGGTCAGAACGTGTCGTTCTCGATCAGAGATATTTGAAATATCGCGCCTTCTTCGCTTCTCTTCCCCAACAAGAACGTCTCCAATGCTTTACTTTCGGCCAATTAAAATGTCGCGAAAGTTAATACCATGATGCATCCTCCTCCTTTTACGATTTTATCTCGTTATCCGATGTTTTTCCTTTTTTTTTTGCTAAATATCTCTCCTCGCGAACGAGATTTTATTTGAACTGTCGGGCGCGAAAACTTTTACCACACTATATTCAATTACAACTTCTTGGCGAAAGGGAGAAGTTTTTTTGAAAATTTTTCCACGCCCTCGGCCAGAAGTTTCGGTTCGAAAACTCTTCTCCTCTCTCTCTCTCTCTCTCTCTCTTCTCCTTTCCGCACGCGGAGGATCGCTCGCGTGGCCTTGACGTGAAACGCGGCAGAAGATAGGCGTCGGATATCCTCTCCGGTTTCCGGTGTTGGATCTTTCCGTTTACGCGATGTTGAACGGAAACGTTAAGCCGAGCATGAGGAGGAGGAGGAGGAGCAGGAGGAGGCTGAGTAGAATGTGGAGCACGGTCGAAAGTCGAGAAAGCGTCACGTGCAAAAGGAAAGGAAGAGAGAGAGAGAGAGAGAGAGAGAGGAAAACAGAAAGAAGGGAAAAAAGAGGTGCGGAGAACTCTCGGTGCAGTTACGTAGCGTCTCAAGGGTGCACTTGAATAGCATCGAAGGGAGCGCGTACCGTGCAAGCGTACGAGAGACGATGATGTACACCGTCGAGCGGGATTGACGAGAGTGTAACAACGGGCGGAGTGTACGACGATGACGAGTCACCATCGCGCTTGCCGTCCGGGATAATGTTTAGCGATCGGTCGACGAGAGCCAAGATACGCAGGTGTAAATACCGAGGGGGAGAGATCGAGAGGGGGAAGGGGGTAGGAGAGAATGGGAGGGATGATGAGGCTCACTGTCACAAATTCAAACCGCCACCGGTTCTACCCTCCTCCACGGTTTCACCTCCGCCTGTCTCTCTCTCCTCTCGTTGTCTAGTGATTGCGCGCTTTGATCTCTGTAATCATCGGACTCCTCCCTCCTCTGTCTCACGTCGGGAAGGTCGGCATCGCCCGATTTAAGTTCTCGTCATCTTGTTCGGCCTTCCTCTCGATGCTTTTCGGTGGGCGTCCCCTCTCGCTTCCCTCTCGCTCATCGCTCGATGATGTCCAGGCAAACGCTTCTTGCCAGACGAGAGCAATAATAACGGTTCTTGACTGTACTTGGCGATAATCAATCCCCTCCCACCATCACTACCCAGGGATCTTGGAAAGTCAGTGGCATTTTTCTACTTCTTCTTCTTCTAGTTTTTCTTTGCATCGTCAAGAGAGAGAGAGAGAGAGATTTCTTCTTTTTTTTTCTTCCTCTCCTCCGCGAGATTGTATATTTTATTCTAGCAGCGACTCGTCGCACACTGCAACTGGGTTAACGAAGACGCTTTGAAAAAAATGTCGAGCAATTTATCCGGATATTCGAGTTGAGAAAGAGGCTATCTCGTTTAATTTCAACGATCGCGAACTCCGCGTCTGAAGTTGCAACCTTTTTCAACGTTTGAACGTTGGCGAGCCTCGTTTACCGTTTCGCCATGCATTTCATTTATTTCTCGAGAGATCCCCGTGAATATATAGGCCATAGGACGTAGACGTCTTCGTTTCGTGCCACGACCATTCAATATCTGTTAATTTAATTTTTCCGCTCGATCGAACGGTAAGCCAGTTTTTCCTCTAACGTTCGAGAGAGAGAAAGAGAGAGAAAGAGAGAGTACTCGAACGCGACAATAGCTACAGAGGAAATATATTTTTTCTCTTTGCCGAGAGGAAACGCGAGCCTAGCAACCGATTCGTTCGCCGGTAAACCGAATTCGAATGGCGCCAGACGACGTTTCATTCATCCTCGTATACCACCATCACATTGGTATCTGTTTTCGAGGAGGGAGGAGGAGGAGAAGGAGAAGGGATAGACGAATTAATTATGCAATTTCAAACGTTCATTACGTTAAGCACCGATTATACATTTTATCGGGCTCCCTTTGTCGTTAATTTACCGAAAGATTCGCACGGTTGAATTCCCTCGTCGAAATAACGTTTCCTCGCCTCTTTTATCGCCCATCCTCGTTAAAAATATAATTAATCGAAACGCGCACACGGGTCGAGGCGCGACTTTCGTTCTCCCGTGGCGGCTAGTTAAAAAGGAGAGGAGGGAGGAAGGTCCGCCGAATAAATGAATAATTAATTAAGCCCAAGGAAATGGGAGGAGAGAGAGAGAGAGAGAGAGAGAGAGTATCGAAGGTAATGGAGGGCTTAGGATGGCGCAACCTAACCGGAAAGGGTTGAAACGACAACAAAATGGTCAAACTCGCGCCATAGGGAAAACACGGGAACGGAGTACAGAGGCGCGTGAATCGGCACGGAGGCCAATTTAAATGCAGATCGAGGTTTAAACGCGACCAACGTTCGAACACATGAGTCCACCCCGCTTTCCACCCTCTCGAACCACCACTCGGCCCCTCCTCCTCCCATTTTCACCCGCGGTAATGCTACCGCTGGGATTTTAATCGTGAATTTCCACCCGACCCGATGCTCACCACGCTCCCCATTTTCCGTCTGCTGATCTCTCTCTCTCTCTCTCTCTTTCTTCTCTGTGCCGATTGTCGATCGACTTTCTTCGTCGTCTAATATTCGCAATTGGCGAGATATACGTGGCCCGCGCGTATGTCTCGGTTAGTTCGGGGCGAATTGGGAGACGGAGCGGGAGAGGAGAGGGGAGAGAGGTACGCGTCTTTGCGTCTTTGTCCTTTGAAACGACAAATTGAAAGGATGGACGGGCCGTGGGGAGGGGCATTGATTACGGGGGCGCGCGAGGGTGACGAGGTATCGCTTATGAATATTCAGAAATCGTGCGTGTCGTCGCTACGTGACGCATATATATATATATATATATGCCAGCTGACACCTACCGAGAAAAAGACGGGGTAGGGAGAGGAGATTAAAGGCAAAGGGGAGAAGGAGGATGATAATAGATAAGGGTCGCGTCTTGCCTATCGCGTCTTGTCTCTCGTTACATTGATCGAGGGAGGGGGAAGGGGAGAGCATAAGCGATAATCCGCTTAGACTCCGACAGACGGATAAACTGTTTATTATTGCTCCGGCTCGAACTGGCGTTCTGTGTATAAGAAGTTGAACCGATGGTCGATTCCAGGAGGGGGAAAAGGTTCGATATCAGTCAGTCAGTCAGTCAGGCGAGTCAGCAACCGCTTCCTTGCGCCCCTCCCTTTCTCT
>NW_006263682.1:1167540-1176157 GCF_000469605.1 Apis dorsata | reverse complement strand
TCTCTCTCTCTCTGTGTCGATACCGCAAAATCCATTTTCCCCCGTTCCTCGAAAGGGGAGAACGAAGAAGAGAGGATCCGATCTCCCGTGGAAGGGATCCGCGAGGATTCGCCCCGCGTAATCCAGTTTTATTACTTTTCAGTCAGCGCGGGGGAATAAAAGAGATATTTCCCACTTATCCCGGATTATTTCGGAGTTAATATCTAACGAAGGAAAATAATCGTTGGTACACCGGTGGTGGTGGCTCGTTCGCTCAATCGTATGGTTATAATTCAACCCCGGCCTCTCCACCGTTCCTGGATCCGTTTGCCTTTCCCGCGTAATCTCTCCGCCACGGATTTCCCATTCGCGTCGCGTACGGGTTTCAAGTTGTTCCCTCGGCGGAGGATCTTTCGCGAACACGATCAAGGAACATGGAAACTTTGTTGGACGAGAGAGTTGGACGAGAGAATCGTAGGGGGAGGGAGGAGGAGGAGAGGAATCGCAGTCTTAAGTCGCGATCTTATATATATATATATATCGGTTGATCGAATAATAAATTTCCTCGATTAGGTCGAGGGGATGGTTTCTGCGTCTATCTAATAATACCTGCCAGATGGCCGGCCAGATTTCTGTCAGACTGGAGCGCGGGATCTTTCGAAGCGTGTCTAATTCTGGAACAATATTAGCCGAGATGCGGAATATCGACGATCGTTTCAACGCTTCTTAGCCGACCTCGTTTACAGTCGAGAGATTCGATTCAAATTTCTTTCGGATCATCTATTTTTGAAGAGGTGGAATTTACGAAAATCCTGATCGATCGGTTAAAATCGGGAAAAATATTTTTATCTTATCGAATATTTTATCCACGAAACGAATAATAAATAGAGAGAGAGAGAGAGAGAAGAAGATTATTGCCAAAAGATTATTATAACGAACAAAGTTAGAGAAGAAAAGGGAACGAAAGAATATATACGTTAACGCGTTTATCGGCGGAAGATTATGAATCCAACATTTGTTTATTTCGAAGATAAGGTTGTTCAACGAGCTATCGATACGATTAAAATAACCGTCCAAAGATATCGAATCTCGGCCGTGTAAACGAACGATCGGTTTCGAAACGGACGAGATATATTTTCGCGCGAGAGGATTATCGCGGGTTATAACGGTCGTGATTAAATTATCCTCGATTTATATCTTAATAAACGCCCCCGGCCGCTTCTACGCGTCGGGAAAGACCACGTGGTGAATTTATGCGACCCGGTTCTAAAGATTCGAACGAGTCGGCGTTCGCGTGCGAATTGCGCGCGAGGCGTGTTTCACGCTGCGACGATAGATAATGCGACGACGGGGTAATGGACGACGTCGCGATTAAATGGATCCCCCACCCCCTGCCATTCCGATCGCCATGGACAACGCTTTGAACGAGTGATCGATCGATATTCGACTAGGTAAGCTGTGCTCCGGACCATTTTGCATCTCTCTCTCTCTCTCTTAATCGACAAATTCGGTGAAATTTTGGGCGATGATGAAGACGACTGAAAAAAGATTGCGCGTGGTTTATTACGAGTGAAAATTTAATGATCGAAGTCTCGATCGATCGATCGTTGTAATAATACACGGAAATAATGCCGAGGTTTTATAATACCTCGAAAAGCGGATCAAGTGTAACAGTTGACGAATAAACGTCATTTAAGCAATCTCGATGAGTGATTGCTCAAAGTGTCGCTTTACGCAAACTCCATACCGGGATAAGCGAAGACTTATTACCGTTAGATCCTTCCTTTGTCGAAAGGAACGTAAACGCGTCTTAAATATACGAATGGCTGAATTTATTACCCGTTCCGTTACGAGTTATTAGCGATTTACACGCGGCAGTAAAATTTAAGATGATAATGCAGCAATTACGACCGAGGATCGCCGGCAAAGATCAAGAGAGGAGACTACTTGGCCGGTGATTCACGAACGGAGGTGAAAAGGAAAGAAAAAGGAAGAAAGAGACGCGAACGATTTCGGTTGGCACATGCGCCAACGAAACGACGAGAGGGACACGTCGGTTAATGGTCGGGGGTTGACAGAAATGCGANTAGACGCGAAGAGGTTCGTCGGATCCTCGTGGAACCTGTTGAGAGAGAGAACCGTTCCTTCCTCTCGTTCCCCTTTCTTCTCTCGACTTATCTCGAGAAACGGTTTCGTATCTGAGATCCCGTCGATCCGTTTATTTATTTTCTCGATTTCGCCCCCTCCGCCGATTTTCAAATGCGCGAAAGAGAGAGAGAGAGAGAGAGAGAGACACGACCCGTACGAGCGCTTTCTTAATTAAGGCTCGACGCTTTGAACGGAACGTGGCCGGCAAACCGGAAGAAACGCGGGATCTCGCGGATGGTTAAGCGAGCATCGCTAATTCTTAGCCCCCTTGGGGAGTGGGAAAGACGGGAGGAAACGTAACGGTTGCCGGTTAAACACACTGCGGCTCGAATGCGAAAATGCGCGTTGCGTTTGTGCGGGAAAGGGAGGGTCGTAAACAAATAATCATAAAAGGTAGGGAGAAAAGCGCATCCTGGCTTCCGTGCTAGATTCACGGTGCCGAGTAGTAGCGGTAAGAGCGGCGGGGGACGAGTCGAATGCGAGACTCGAGAGACACGGAAGAACGGTCGGCTGTTTTCGCAACTCGGTGTAAAACGGAAAGGAGGAAAGGTTTGGCAACGGTTTATCGCTAGTGCTTTAGAATAGTGCTTTGTTGGCAGCACAACACTCGATGGAAAAGAAGAGGGATGGAAAAGGAATATCGGTTAAATTAAGATGCCCGCTCCTCCTCCCCTCTTAAGACTCCTGAAAATAGGAGAGAACGTCGTCCACTTGGAGAGAACGAAATACAAGAACCGATCACGATCGACGCGGGGAAGATGTATGCCCGCCATTTTTCATCGTTCACGGATCAATGGCCACGGGCAACGCGATTAGCAATTTCGCTCGTGTACCGGGGAGAGATGATGGGCCTGCTTGCCTTTGTGCCCATCCCCCGATCTCTATTTTTCGCACCCCGACGGACCCCCCTCCCCTGAGTGAGTCAGAAGTCATACACGCGTACGCGTAAATGGAGGGGAGAGTAGCTGATTCGGACCGTGCGCCCCCATCAGCTGAGTTATGGCATCCATAACTGGCACCTACGTCTTTCATTAACCCGGCCATTGTCGCGTGTACTCCGACCGCGTCGTTAAAGAGGGGGAGAGGGGAGTGATCGAGAGGGGAGAAGAGACACCTATTTGTTTTTGCTCCGCTTCGTATTTGCCCGCCATATGTCCCACTTATACCACTCCCGCTACACGCACGAAAGATCGATCCTTTCGTCCCTTCCTCTTTTCCTAAAGAGATGGAATCCTCGATATGCCTAGTGGATTAAGCGACTCGAGCGATTCCACTCCTCCCTCGACGACAAACAATATCAATCATGATCGCGTCTCTGCCAAGGGATCCGTTATATCGGTATACATCCGTTCGAAGGAGCGAGAAGGAAGTGGCTCGATCTCTCGATCTCCCGTGCGTGGATAGCGTATCAGCGTGCGAACATCTGCGACGAGACGCGTTGCACGCGTCGTGTGTAATAATAATCGCGTTGCATCGTGCAACTCCCGAGTTTAAGCCGATTTTTACTTTCTTTTCTTTTTCTTTTTCTTTTTCTTTTTTTTTCCCCCCGTTCCTCTTGGAACGAGCGTAAAATATCGCGTGCCGTGGAGGGATGGGATGGGATTAATCGCGGCGACCTTGGCGCACCGATACGAATAAAAGGAAGGAAATAATCCCAGCTGGGCGGGTGTTAACGGAAGGGGGGAGTTCTCAATTTCAATGGTAAATTTTTCTACTTTATTTTATAACCACGCTGCTCGGCTCGGGCGTTTATTAAAATGTTTATTCGACGACGGCGAAAATTTATCCTTTGGTTTTCGCTCTCGAGAGCAGTACCAGCGTTTCGAACTGCTATAGTTTAACGCGCACTGTCTACTACTAACTGCGCCCAAGTGGTGCACCGAGAGAGAGAGACAGAGAGAGAGAGAGAGAGAGAGAACTCCCTGGGAAAAAAATGCACGAGTAGCAAACGCGCGCGCCCTGGCAAATTTTTCGCCTCGCCTCCCCTCCCCTCCCCTTCCCGCCCCGGCAAATTACTTCTTTGCCTTGTTTTTTCCATCGTTAGTGCGTGGACTTTTCGTCGATACGCGAGCGAAACGCATCGCAGGGTAAACAGGAATTTTCTCTCGCCCTGGCCGACAATTTTTTTTCCTTTTTTCCCCCCCTTTTTTTTTTTTTTTTGCATCCCGACTGTTCCCGTAAAAAATTCACCGCCATCCGATTTTCGAATTCACCGCTTTCAACGTTGGAAAGTTGGCGGTCGGCAAATTTATCGAAAATTAATCGAGAACGNTCTTCCGGTCGACGGATGGGGAGGGAGGGGAAGAGAAATATCGGGGGTGGCGGATTCGGTTGTTCGTTCGAGAGGTTCGTTTTTCTCTCTCGGCGCTGCGATTTTTACGCGACATCCGTCCATGAAATTTCGTTTCGCGGTCGAGGCGTGGTGTGATTTTTTTAAAAAAGCGGGGGAGGGGGCGAAGAAGGGGGACGATGTGTCGCGATGAGATGCGGCGGGGATGGTGTATTTTTAGCGGGCAACCTTTGGCGCGTGGGTGGGCCAGAGGCCGGTTTTTTTCAACGTCTGCTAAACACCGTTCCGAAGATAAACTAATTTGTCCCGGATTTATAAAGTCCGCCTGTCCCGTGAAAGTGATACATAGATCGTTTATACGTATCTAAACAAACACGGGCTAAATCACGTATGCGCGCAAATATTGTCGCGGCTTGTTTGCCTTGTCTCCCTCGACAGGCATCGATCGAATTATTCTAAACGGGTGTGTTAATTCAAACGATCACGCTATATTCATCGAATTTCGATTTCACGTCCGTGTTACACGTTCGTTCGAAACGTCGGGATCGTGTTTCAAATTCCGTCGAATTTTTGTTCGATTCGTGAACATTCCACGCGTTGCTCGATCATTGCCGCGATAATCGATTCGCGTAAGAACGCTCCGCTCGTGATAGCACGTGATATTTTCGACGCCGCGATGAGAACGTACGGGACCGGTCACGTGTGCCACGAGATGAAAAAGCCCTTTATATACGCGCGTTTCGGTTTCACCGGTATCGCGTCGATGATTAATAGGAATCGATGGATCGTCGAGGACAATATACCCTCGATAAATTTCCCCTCTGTCCCCGTAAAACGAGTTTTCTCGCGAACAAGGAAATATTTTTTATCCCGTCCACGCCTATTTTTATTTATCTCGCCTAGATCCTCGTCGTTATCGGTACGTAACAAATGACGCGGAAAACGATTCGATCCGTCAATCGCCTCATTATCGCTCCATCGAATGGAATTAATCGATCGAGTGACAAATGTAAATAAATATATTCCGGTGTATACACGGCACGGATGCGTGTATAAGAGAGAGAATACACAGATGAGAGGCGAGAACTATAGTATTTGTACATGATATAGAAGGATGAGAGTTCGATGGGAAAATGAGAAAAAATTGGATACGAAAATATATTTTCGCGAACGAAATAAATTATCTATCGAGGATAGGTACCGATACTTGGTGTCGGTGAAGAACAAATGTTGTGTGAGCGGAAGCGTGAAACGACGAGGCCCCGCAACGATTTCCGTAATTTCAATAACGCGCAAATTTCTACGCCGACTTAATACACCGTGAAAATAATTACTACCGCGGAAATGGATGGAGGAGGAGTCGCCAAGAGTTGGGAAGAAAACGCGATATCGCGGAGGCAGGAGGAGGGGGAGGAGAGTGGCGTGTGACGCATTCATCGGCTCGCGAAGAGATCCTGGCGTGTCGTCGTAAGGGAACGTGCGCGAACTTCGCTACCTTCTCGAATGCGATCATATTGTCTCGCGATATACGTACACATTTCCCGCTAGGAATACCAGCTTCGCTTTTTCACTCGTTCCACGAGCGTATTTTTCCCTTATACACATGTATATATACGTATCCCTATATCCAATGCCAACTTGGACTTCGCCCCTGTCCCTCCTCTGGAACGCATTTGTCGGCTGTCGAGTAGGCGTTATTGTGTTATACGGGATACGACAGCTTTCGAGATGCCTCCGCTCCCGTGCCACGCGGAATCCTGGGCAAACGTGATTATTTTTCGCAATTTGCTAAGCAGATGCTCCCATTGTGCTCGTCTCTGCCGCGGCAGGAGTTTGTTTTCGCCACCCTTCCTCGCTTCCACCGCCCCTTTTCTTTCTCCATTCCTCCTCTCTGATCTTCTCTCTCCCCTCATCGAGCCCTCGTCTCGCCAGCGTCGTGTCGACCAGCGACAGGATTTTTTCCCTTTTTCTTTCTTTCTTTCTTTCTCTCTTTTTTTTTTTTCTCCCCTCCTCTTTTCACCTGCGCACACGTCGTCGTATTCGTAATCGTAGTCGTCGTCGTCGTCGTCGTCGTCGTCGTCGTGCGCTCGCGTTTATTTGCGAATATAAACACACGAGCCTTCCGCGACCCCCTTTCCCCCGACGTGCTGCACGACACCCCGTTCTAGACGTGGTGGTTGATACACCGACAGAGAGAGAGAGAGAAAGAGAGGGAGAGAGAGAGACGCGCGAAACCACGCACGGCCGCGGGCTGCATATTTTAACCAACTTGGCTACGCGCATTGTCTTGCCGGCGAGTCCCCCGCCTATGCTATACACGCATCGAGAAATAATGATCGTACCCAACAGCATTCCGCTCTCCTCCATCTATTCTTTCCGCGGAGAGGGCAAAGCGTCCGTGACAACAATGTTGCGCCACGCTCGAAAGATTACGCGAACCGTGTCCTTTTCTTCCTTCGATTGTGCTCCCCCCCTCCCNTCCTCCCATCGAGGTGCCCTCGCAAGAAGGGGTGAAAACCTCGCGAATCGCTCCCAGCCTTCTTTCGCGGGATATCCTGTTTCTGTTTACGCCGAAACGTTCCGTTGTGGGGAAAAAAGGGAGGGGGAGGGTGGGAAGGGGAGTTCGTTGTTGTTGTTGCACTCCTCCCTTCGCCGTGTTACCACGGGTCGTTCGAGCCGATGCATGGGTGAAACGAGGCTTGGAACGAGAGAGGGAGGGAGAGAGGGAGAGAAGGGTGGTAAAGGGATGGCGAAGGATCCGATGGTGATTAAAAGCGATAATTTCGCGTTCGGAATGGTTCCCATTCCGAAAGTCGATATCGGGTCCTCGGTAATTTTCCCGGATGTCTGCGCGTACCGTCCCTCTTCCTTCGTTCTCCTTTCTCGCCCCTTCCGTTCGTCATATTCCGGACGAGATCTCGGATTTGTGTGGGCAGATCTCGAAACGCGGCGGCGTCGAAGACGGCGAGGAACTCGCATCGATATCCTTCCCCCATAATCGAATCGCGTTCGGGCTTAACGAGCTCATTGTGCGCGGCTTGCGTTGGACAACGCGGCTCGTCGAAGCGTTTCGTCCATCGATTCGAATCGTCGAGCCGAGAGAAAGACAGAGAGAGAGAGAGAGAGTCGATAATTCCGAAATCGCGTCCGAATCCGGAATCCGGGAGACGCGCGCGTTGCCAAGGCCTCGAATCGAACGGACGCACACCTGTTTGCGCCTTCCTTCTCCGCGTGATTTATGCATCGATGCCAATCGAATTACCTTCCCTCCCCTTCTCCTCCCTCCCCCCTTACCCATGAGAAGAGAAGGCAGTTGGAAGAGATTGAATCGACGATTGAACTCGATTGAACATCCTGTCCTCCTCGAAGGAGGAAGCCGCCTTCTTCCAAATTCGATCTTCCCGTTTAGAGCGCTCGTTTCGTAATTTTATCAACGTAATTTTTTCTTTTTCTTTTTTCTTCCTCCATATATCCTGCTCCACTCTCTTCGATTATCACATCTTCGCCGAAAAAAAGGGAAGGGATGTATAACCCGCGTATTAACCCCATCCATCTTAACGATACGCATGAAAAAGCTCGGCGGAAGTTGGCGAAAGGTGGTACTCGTTCCGCAAGAGCGGTTAGATCGCGGAGCCGACGAATTTCGAAGAATGGATCCGACGAGAGGAGGGCTCACGAGTATCCGTGATACCGCTTGCCTTTCTGAAGGAGTTTACCTTTTTTTTCCCCCTCCCCCCCCCTCCCTCCCCTCGACTCATCTTCAACTCCCTTTTCGCGATACATTATGTTTTCCCGAAAACCCGTTCGTTCGTTCGAACGAAGGGGCTCCGGAAGTGCGCAGCGGCCAACTTTAACCCCTTTACTTCCTCCTCGTCTTCTCCTCTTGGAGAGGATCTTTTGAAGCTTCGCGATTTCGAGTCACGGTTGAGAAGGTCGGCGAGCACTTTCGAACTTCCCTTTCTTCCGATCCCTTTCCTCGCACGAGGAAATCGCGAATCGCTTCTTTTCCCCTCGCCGCGAAATTCTCTCTCTCTCTCTCTGTCTCTGTCTCCGTTTAAAAATCTCTCGCGTCGATGCCCTTCGATCTCGAAAATTCGAGACGCGTGCAATAATGCGGAGGATAAACAAACGGTGTAGGCGCGCGAACGAAAAGAGAAGAAGGAAGAAAGGATCGAATTAAGGGTGGTGACGGAGAAGAAC
>NW_006263682.1:1159478-1167431 GCF_000469605.1 Apis dorsata | reverse complement strand
GAGACGAAGACGAGACGGCGAAGCGGGAACCGACGCTGAAAGCGCTCATTGAAATGGCTCGCTGCAGTACCGCGTCTCTATCATTAATTGAAATTCCGTTACGCAAAACGGTACGCGCTTCCTCGCGCGAGCATCTCGGTCGAGAGTAGCCACCCTAGATTCTAACGTTTTTATCGAGGTAAATTAGCGAGGGTATGCGGTTAATTGGGAACACACTCCGCGTTTCGCTTGACGCGTTGCTCTGTTTTTTTCTTTCTTTCATTTCTTTTACCTGACGGGGTATCGGTTGTGGAAATAATTGGACGCGGCTTATTGTTGCCGCGGCGAAAGGCAACAAGGTTGAAAATAACGGAGAAATTAATGACACGTTTGAATAATGCGGCGATTATTAAAAAATGGGGGGCAATTGCTCTCTTGCAATCTGGAAAAGAAAGGAACGCGAGTTGCTGGTTGAACGTATGCTGTTCAATTGCGGTGGCGCAATTATCATCGAGCGAAATGTGCTAATGCGTGGAGAAAAATAATTGAAAAGAATCGAATTCGGCGTGGAAAGCGGAAAGTCTCGATCTTTGTCCTCGACGCGCTCTCTCCTCTCCTCTCCTCTCTCTCCTCTTTCCTCTGTGCGCGCGACTTTCGGGATCGCTCTTTCGAAGTTCACCGGCAATCCCTGTGATGTCTGCCTGGCCTTGCGAGCCACAAGAGAAAATGGCACTTTTGTGTCCCGGTTACTAATGCGTCTCGTAATAATTTCGTTTTTTTTGCCGACTACCTTTTAAACGTGACTCGTTTCCTCGTCGCAATTTCTGGCCTTTCTGGACGAGAGAGAGAGAGAGAAAGAGAGAGTGGGTAGAGATAGTCGAGAGAAACAAAAGAATAAAAAAATATATATATAGAGAGAGAGAAGAATCCGCGAAGTTTTATCTGTACGGCAGGAGCCTTCTGACAGCGCGGGGCATTTTGGATTATTTGCAGAGACGACATGGATGTACGGACAGAGAGGCCTCGAACGGCTGGCCGGATAGCACCGACCGGACGCGTAACTCCGACCATACATCAAACAGGTGGAGGAAGAAGAAAAGCGATACCGGTCCCGCCGCCGAGGGTGCCGACCCCTATGCCCACCGCCAACAATAATCAACAAAAGTAAGTAAATTATGTTCCTCGATAGCTCGTCCGTTCTTTCCCTCTTTCGATTCGAAAAAATCTATCATCCACCGTGTATCGAAACCGTGTTTCGTATTTTCGCGAGAACGAAGGGTATCGGGGAGATAAGCTGACGCTTCGTCCAAGACTATAAATCTAATCGATGATTCAGTATTCATATTCAGTATCGGTCAGATATCGAAAAAGAATTAATCGAAGAAAATCTAGGATAAACTGACGTTTCGTAAGATTATAAATCTATGAATCTATGAAGTATATCATTTTTGTATCTAGGTGAATATTCGGTATGATATTAGATATTAAAAAAAGAAAAAGAAAATACGAAAAAGAATTAATCGAAGGAAATCTAGGATAAAACGTTTCGCACATAACTCGAAGACTATAAATCTATGAACCTAAGTATGTCATTTTTGTATCTCGATACATCGGTGAATATTCGGTATAATATTATATATTAAAAAAAGAAAAAAAAAAAATGAAAAAGAATTAACCGAAGGAAATCTAGGATAAAACGTTTCGCACGTAACTGGAAGACTATAAATCTATGAATCTAAGTATGTCATTTTTGTATCTCGATACATCGGTGAATATTCGGTATAATATTAGATATTAAAAAAAAAAAAGAAAAAATGAAAAAGAATTAACCGAAGGAAATCTAGGATAAAACGTTTCGCATGTAACTGGAAGACTATAAATCTATGAACCTAAGTATGTCATTTTTGTATCTCGATACATCGGTGAATATTCGGTATAATATTAGATATTAAAAAAAAAAAAGAAAAAATGAAAAAGAATTAACCGAAGGAAATCTAGGATAAAACGTTTCGCATGTAACTGGAAGACTATAAATCTATGAACCTAAGTATGTCATTTTTGTATCTCGATACATCGGTGAATATTCGGTATAATATTAGATATTAAAAAAAGAAAAAGAAAAAACGAAAAAGAATTAATCGAAGGAAATCGAATCAAATGTTCGAATCGTTTTACGAAATTATAATCTTTTTTTTTATCAGAACTGACGTTCCACTTTAGACTTGGTGTAACACGTACACGAAATCTCGATAAGACGATAGATAGATCCGCTGATGCCTGTAATCGCTGCTCGTCCCAAGTCCCGTCCCGAATGAATGGAACGTTTGTTACGCCTCGACTCGTATCAGTTTCCGGTCTATAAACGGAATGTATTTCGATTTGACGTTGTTACACGGATACAATTTAGATTCGCGTTGAAATATTGGAAGTGAGGGAGGGAGGGAGGGAGGGACGACGACGCCATTAAGTAAGTGGGATTAGGCGGAGAGTTTGGTCTCGACTGATCAAAGTTTACCGAGCTACTACCTCCGGTCACTCCGCTCCCGACCAATTTCAAGATGTTCTCGACCACGCTGTACAACGTTTCCCGTCCCGTCCGCAGGAATAGCAGCCGGTAATGCCGCGTCCGCTTCAATTACATTACGTCGCAGCCGTGTAATTTCGATCGTCGAAAGCGTTTCTCCAACCGTTGCGCTCCTCCTTCTTTTTCCTTCTAACGGCGAGAATGATCTCTCCCCGCGTAACTGATAAACGAATCGATGGAAGAGGCATATATTGGAATATATCGAGAGAGAGAGAAAGAGAGAGGAGAATTTCTTTTATCAACGAATCGAAGTGGAATTGGCGAAGGGACGGATAGGTAAAGCGATCGCCCCCTTTCGATAGGAGTGGCAACTTTATCTTGCGGTTTAGCCGGGTTTCCGGTACAGCTATATCGAAGGCCAACACTACGGATAGGATATCCATTAAGCAGCAACGAAACGCGAGAGAAAGAGAGAGAGAGAGGGAGAGAGTCGGATCCGTGTGATTAAAGTTCACGAAACACGGGACCACCGGCCACTTTACCGATCTCCTCGACCAATCTACCTCGACCACACGTTGGATCCACCCGGTACACGGATTTGCGGGTTCTTTACCGCTTCCTCCTTGCATTAACTCCGCTCTACGTTAAAACGACCATCTGTTCCCTCTCTCTCTCTCTCTCCTCGCTTCGATCGTTATTTCTCCTCCCCCTCCTCCGGAGAAAGATTAGCAAGTCCGATTGCACGAAGGATCGAGTGCTCGTCGTTTTAATTGTGCTGCTTTTCAGTAGCTTGTTAACTAATGCGGATTATTAAAGAAGAAAGAGGGAACATTATTCTCGTTCAGTTTCCAACGAGAGAGAGAGAGAGAGAGAGAGATGGCCGGTCAGACTCGGTTTATTCGTTAACCGGGACGAAACTGAGTTGACGTCGGATGTGTTTCCGATATAGAGCCGTGAAACGCTGTATAGAATGCGCGTCGCACTCTCGGAACCCACTTACCCCGCAACAACTTCTGTTTCCGTTTAGGGACGCATTCGAGCCACGTACAAGACTTTACGCGTATTCGTATAACAAACCGGCGAATTCATTTCCCAGAACGTCCCCGCGACGTTTCCGTTTGCACTCTCTGCGTCAACTCCTTGCTTCGAACTTGAACCGAATGCTCGTGCTATCGCGAAAATTATCGCGTTTAACCGCGGTGACGGATGGGGAGGGATTAGAGAGAAGAGAGAGGTTGAGTTACGCTTTTTTTTTCCTCTCCAGATCCAGAAATCGTGGTCGTGTAAATTTCGCGACCGTTTTGCCGCGAACGAGAGCGGAAATTTTTCACTCTGGGAGCGAAGGTCGAAACGTAATCGCGGCAGGGGCGAGTTTGGTAGGCGCGTTACGTTTGGTTCGTTTCTTCGAGTTGGGGAATAATGGGGAAGGAAGGTGGAACTGGGGTATAAAATAAAATTCAGCAAATTCCCCGTGTCGAGGTATCGCGCCGCGTTGGTCGATCGATGGAGAGCGAGGAGGGGAGGGAGGGGTTGGTTGTTCAAATTTTTAACGAGTCTCGCAGCACCGCGAAATTAATTACTTAACGGCTGGAGTTTTTTCCACGGGTTGGAAATCAAATCCCCGCTCCCACTCCGCTCTCCACCGCGGGCTCGTTCTCCCCCAACTGTTCCCCCGCCCAACTAACTGACGGGGTGTCTTTGTTGTCTCTGATCACGTTGTGTACGAACACTTCGTTAATACGAACACGATACTTTATTGGAAGGTAACAAGTATCGTTGAAACGCGTGAAAACGAGGGTCAAAACGGGTCGAATAAGAAACCCGTCCCGCGTTAATTAACGCGCTCTATTATTTTTTTTTCCGCTCGGATCGAAACGAGAAATCGTTCCTGCCATCGATGATCCCAAAAAGTTGGATCGTTGGAAGTTCGAATAATTCGTACGACGTTAGGGAGCGGGGATGGGGATGGAATCTTAATCCAGATGGCCGATGGTTTAACTAGAGAGAAAGAGAGAGAGAGGGGAGAGAGGAGATTAGAGACTTACAACTCTCGAAAAGTGGTTTCGTATATATACAAGTGATCGTAAGCGGATTAAACACGCATCTACGTGATTTCGATGCGTATTCTATTCTCGCGTCGCTTTAACACACGGATTAATCCGCATTCTATTAATTAGAGATTCGAATCTGCTCGCTCGTGGAACTCGTGAGAAAGAGAAAGAGAGAGTGTCATCTTAAAAGGAACATCTCGATCCGTTTTACGTGTCGTTTGCCGCTTAAGTATCGTACCTTTCGATGGATAAAAGACTCCGCCAATAGGCCGGATTAAAATCCGGTTTTAATTTCAATTGGTTCGAGCTAATTATCCTTCTCTCGACGATCGGCCACCGAATTCCCGCGGTTCGCTACGCGCCTGCGCGAGGCTGTGCGTTTCGAACCGTTCGTGTTTTTCCCCTCGTCGTTCTCCCTCTTTTTCTTTCTTTGCGTCTCGCGATCCGCCACGATAATACGAAAAAAGGAGCAGCGGTGGGTTTTTACGCGCGAATCGAACGAACGCGGAGAAATTTCGAGGCGGGAACAGGCCAATTATCCAAAATGTCCGCAACCATGCGAATTTTTCCGGAAGAATTTTAATTAATTAGCGGATCCGATCCCCCTCCCCTGGTCGAAGCGGTGTGGTACCAAAGGTTCATTAGATCCTTCACCGGCTAGGCTGAAATTCTGTCGACCACAGGGCAAATAGTTGGCCGTTGCTTTATATAAAGCAGACAGCAGCAGTGTATCAAAGAGAGGAGCTACCCGTATGTATTCATTAGGCGGTATTTAGCATAGTTCGAATGAGCAATGGGAGAGAGAGCACGGTCTCGGATTGGCGGGTGGGCGAGACTCGTTGCTTCGAAGAATCGTGAAATTTCTCGATGCATTTTCAGTGTCGGTAACTTGTAAAGCGGATTGTTCCAAGAAGCCCTCGATCATCTAGTAAATACTCGAGGAACTCGAAATAGAAAGGATGTGACGTTACAGTGTCGATTCGTAGAAAATTGTTTCTACGATAAAAATTAACAGTTCTCTGGATCTTTGTTTAATTCGATTAACCGACACGTAGACGACGTGTTGCGTCGGCTCGAAAAACTCTTAGAAAAGATGAAACGAGGATCGACGTTCTTCGACAGATGGTTCGAAGTTTTCGATTCATATCGTAAATAGAAACTCGAAATAGAATGTGATGTTATAGTGTCGATTCGTAGAAAATTGTTTGTTACGAAAATTAACGGTTCTCTGGATCTTTATTTAATTCGATTAACTCACATATCGACGATTTTGCGTTGGCTCGAAAAACTTAAAGAAGATGGAACGACAGATGGTTCGAAGTTTTCGATTCTTATCCGAGGAACTCGAAATAGAAAGGATATGACATTATAGTGTCGATTCGTTGAAAATTATTTTCCACGAAAATTAACAGTTGTCTGGGTCTTTATTTAATTCGATTAACCAATACATTATCGATCTTATTTCGAAAAAATCCTAAAGAAGATGGAACGAAGACGAGGATCGACGTTCTTCGACAGATGGTTCAAAGTTTTCGATTCATATCGTAAATAAAAACTCGAAATAGAATGTAATGTTATAGTGTCGATTCGTAGAAAATTGTTTCTACGACAAAAATTAATAATTAAAATCGACGATCTTGCGTCGGCTCGAAAAACTTCGAGAAGATTCGAATTCGAAATAAAAAGAATGTGACATTATAATGTCGATTCGTAGAAAATTATTTTCCACAAAAATTTTCTGGATCTTTATTTAATTCGATTAACTCATATCGACGATGTTGCATCGGCTCGAAAAATTCTTAGAAAAGACGTTTTTCGACAGATGGTTCGAAGTATTCGATTCTTATCCGAGGAACTTAAAATAGAAAGTATGCGACGTTATAGGATCGATTCGTAGAAAATTGCTTGTTACAAAAATTCTCTGGATCTTTATTTAATTCGATTAACCTTAATCTTGCTCGAAAAACTTAGACAAGATGGAACGACAGATGGTTTTCGATTCGTATATAATATCCGAGGAACTCGAAATAGAAAGGATATGACGTTACATTCGTAGAAAATTGTTTTCGACAAAATTAGCAATCGGCCCTCTACTCGGTCCGATTAACGAACCCACATGGACGATCTTGGCACGAACAACTTCTTAGTGGAGATGGAACAAAGACGAGGAACGACGTTGTTGGACGAGAACGGGTTCGAAGTTTTCGATTCGTATCGGGGGAAATTGGCGAGGCGAACGCAAAGCGTCGTTTCGATACGGCTTTTGACTCGCAGACGATGCGTTCAGTTCTCGACGATGGTTTTCGGTCCGCGAAAAAGTTTGTCGGCCGGTTCGGTTAAATGAACCGATACGAAGGCAACCTTTATTACTATTTACCGTGACAAGTGGGACGGAACCTAAACTCGCTTTTTCGCCATCGAGTCCGTTTCTTCTCCTCTTCTCGTCCAAGGATCAAAGCGCCTCCCGTCTCGAGGATCGACAGGCACGCGTATTCCCTTTTTTTTTTTTCCATCAGCCCTCTCATTCGGACGCTGGACGTTTCGTTGGAAAAGCGAAAAATAAAAAGACAGATAGATAGATAGAGATAAAGAGGAATGCGCGGCAAAAGCGAGACGGATACAAGCTGAATCAAAACGATGGTGTAACCCGGTGGTATCGATCTTACTGGGAAAAAACGCAGCCGCTCGTAAGTTTTGCTCGTTACGTAAGGTTAATCTGGAAAAAGAGACTCTCTCTTTCTCTCTCCTTCTCTCTCTCTCTTTATTTGTGCCCTTGTATCTTTGTTCGCTTGTACATCATCCGCCCCGATCCCCATGGTCATTGCGTTCCATCCGTTCGCCTCCGCCGTTGGACGACGCACCCTTGTAACGGACTCCACTTTCCCCGCTCACTTTTAACGAGATTTGTTTTTCGCAATGTCCGACCAAAACCGTAATTGCATCAGCAATTTGCTTGTCTCCTCGAGGGCTTACGGGCTCATTAGCCGCTTCTCGTTTTTTTTCGATTTAATAAATAATTTATCGATCGATCGCTCGGATAACGGATCGTCTCGAGACAGAGCAAGAGGGAGAGAGATTATACGAGCGAAGGAAAGAATTCGACCCGAAAATCTGTTTACATTTAATAATACGATATCGTTGTCGCAACAGATAAGAAGACAGATAGAGAGGATGGGGGGCGAGGATTCGATTTATCCTTGGGGCACACGTGGCCCACAATCCGTCCTTTGGAACGGCGAGATCTCGCTTTGTTCCCTTCGACGAAAATCGCCGCCTATCTCGAAATCATCGCGTCGTCGACCGATTTAACGAGCCGGATTTCACGGATTTCGAGCGAGGGAATCTTCAGGGTATGGGAAGCGGCGGCGGCGTATGTGCCGATCGGGGAACGGTATCGGG
>NW_006263682.1:1157543-1159251 GCF_000469605.1 Apis dorsata | reverse complement strand
GGGCGAAATATTGGGGAGGGAGAGGAGGAGGGGGAGAAGAAGAGGGAGCCATGGGTGGGGTGGGTGTACGCGGAAAACCGGGGTCAAAAGCCCGCAGAAATTTTCAACAAAGCCGCTCATTGTGTTGGCGAGCGGCAAAAGGGGTGGCAAGCCACGTATATATAATGTTCCTATGGCGAATTCCGTTCCTTCCCTCCTTCTACGCATCGCGCTTACGCATCGGTTGCGTATACCTGTCGTAAAAATAGCATTGCAGGTAAAAACCACTCTCGGCGGGGAGGAGAGATCTCCTCTCATTTCGCGTTTTTTCAATTTCTCGCCGCATTTTCCGTCGTTCCCGTTTGTCAATCGCGCGATTCGACTTCGATAGGGCCGGGTATATACGTATGCATGAAACGCAAACGAGTTGTCGAGTACGTCGGCCTTGCCCTCTCCCTAGCCATAGCTCTAACCAATTTGACATGCGTTGCAATATTTCCCGATTTCGGGTGTATTTCGCTCGATGTAAATCGCCAAATGATTGGTCGCGTTGCGTACCCAAGGCCGGGAAATATTTCCCTCGATATCGAAGCATTTTTGAAATTTTAATTTTCAAAGAGTTCGAAAGGGGATCGTTGAATCGAGGAATCGATTAGAGGAAATTCGAAGACAAAGAATCGCGTGCTTTGAACGTTTAACGTTGATACATCTGTATTTTTTTTCCTTTTTTTTCTTTTTTTTTTTTTTCGAGAGAAACAGATCGTTTGACAGATGCTTCGTGATCCCGGGCGCACCGCCCCTCGTTACCGAAGCCTTCGAATCTCTTCGAACCGACAGGGTCGCCGATTCCAACCCTTCTCCACTCTTTTCCTTTTTTCTCTCTCTCTCTCCTCTCCCTCCTGCGTTCCCCCTTTCTCGTCGCACACCCTCTGTCGCGCTTTTCGGCCCTTTAGAAAGCTGTGAACGCGTGATAATCGAGGACGACGCTTCGATTGGCGCGATCTCCTCCCACCTTTGTCGACTGTCGAACCGTTATGCTATAACGAGTCGGCGACGGTTTAAGTTGGTTAAAGTGGCTGCTGGTTAAAGAGAACGTAACGTTTCTCCTTCTCTCTTCCCATTTCACGCTCCTCGCGGCCACGTATCCCTCCACACAGGACAGGATATCATTGTATCCACTTTTCGTCGCGTTTCACACGCAGGTTCGCTCGTTCGTGGCCTCGTCGACGCACGGCTCTTCTTTCTCCCAGAAATAACATCGATGACACTTATACGGGCGTATCTCTCTCTCTCTCTCTCTCTCTCTTCATTTCTGCGTTTCTTTCCTCGTCTCGCTCTCGCTATGCTATGCTATCCAACGCGGCGCGGCAAATTTATTTTATTCGGGTCCTCGTAATGGGCGCGTTTCCCATGGAGCTCGTGCTCCAACCTCTTTTCGCAACGTTTTATCGGGGAACAGGATCGATTCTCGTAGAAGAAGAAAAAGGCGAGAGATTTATTCGTAACAAGTTGTCGGTATTGAGATCACCGGCGTCGTTTGTTGCTCAACATATATTTTATTCGTGATTAGCATAATTGAATCGATCGAAGATTTAGTAGCCGGATCCAACGATCCTGTTTTATCGGCGCGCGATACGTGCTCCCATGCATTATACCCCGTGTCACGATTAGAAGGCAAGTCGTATCTCGATCTGGTGGCGACTCGGGGAACCATGGACGTCGGGACGCC
>NW_006263682.1:1154009-1157212 GCF_000469605.1 Apis dorsata | reverse complement strand
CACGATGCGCTCGCGGCGGGGTAGAGCGCCCACCTCGGATCTTTTCATCCCTCCGCGGGTGCTCCCGTCCACTCGGCGCCCGACCTTCGAGGTAGCTGGTCGCGCTCCTCCAAATCGAATCATCGCGTAATGTTATTTATTAGTGGAATTAAAATGGAGGATTAAAATGCGGAATCATTTTTTTACGATCTCTCACCATTTCTGAAGAATCGTCTCTTAATTGATACGCGAAAGAAGGATTTCAATGACCTTCGAGGAAGTTGGTCGCACTTCAAATCGGGCCATCGTGTGATATTATTTATTAGTAGAATTCTGGAGGATTAAAATGCAAAATTATTTTTTTACGATCTCTCACCATTTCTGAAGAATCGTCTTTTAATTACGCGAAAGAAAGATTTCAATAACCTTCGAGGAAGTTGGTCGCACTTCTAATCGGACCATCGTGATATTATTTATTAGTAGAATTCTGGAGGATTAAAATACAGAATCATTTTTTTACAATCCTTCACCATTTCTGAAGATTAATTGATAGGAACGAGGAAGTTGGTCGCGTTTCAGAAATGCTTCTTCTCATCTCTGTTAATCGAGTTTATTATTTATTATTTAAAATCCTAGAAGATTAAAATGCAAGACCATTTTTTTACGATCTTTCATCATTTCTGAAGAATCGTCTTTTAATTGATACGTGAAAGAAGGATTTCAACGACCTTCGAGGAAGTTGCTCGCGTTTCAGAAACGCTCCTCTGAATCATTGTTATTAATCGAGTTTATTATTTATTATTTATTATTCAAAATCCTAGAAGATTAAAATGCAGAACCATTTTTTCACGATCTCTCACCATTTTTGTAGAATCGTCTTTTAATTGATACGTGAAAGAAGGATTTCAACGACCTTCCGGGATGTTGGTCGCATTCCAGAGCCGCTTTTCCAAATAGAATCATCGTCGTTTAATCGAGTTGTGTAATTATTTATTAGTAGAATAATAGGAGGATTAAAATACAAAACCATTTTTTCACGATCTTTCATCATTTCTGAAGAGTCTCTTAATTGATATGCGATTTCAACGACTTTCGAGGAAGTTGATCGCGTTCCAGAGACGCTCCTTCAAATCGGATCATCGCTGTTTAAGTCGTACAATATTATTAGTAGAATCCCAGAAGATTAAAATGCATCGATGAAATCCATCGATGAATGGTCTCTTAATCGAAACACAACGCGTTAATATATATAAGTTAGAATTTCACCGAGTCGTAACAAATTTGTCGAACGACGCGAGAAAACGCAACGAAGATCGAGCCAATTGAGACATTCGGACAAATCGCTTTTTTCCTTGGCACAGCTGCGGCTACGATAACAAGCCGTCTTTTTCATCGATCCGTTCGTGCGGGGTGTTTTCGATCATCGGCGAGAAATTACGGGAATGTAGTTGATGAACGGTTCTCAACTCGCGGCGCGGAGGAACCCGTGGATTTATGGACTCTGGATCTCCTCTCGTTCGATAGTTACTCTCGGTTGCTGTACGGAATCGCAATTATCCGTTATGGTGAATAGTTTATCGAGACGGTAGGGTCGTTAACCTAATGGAAACGGCGTTAAGGCTCGAGGGATCGATATGGATACACTTGATATCCTTAGAGGGGAGAGGAAAGGGGAAACGAAGAAAACGGAAAGGCTCGATCGCGAATGGAGGAAATCCGCGATTTCTCTAATTTCTCGTCGCGTTAATACGTTTAATCGAATTATAACGGGCGATCGAGATTATAGATTTCGATTGGCCATCCAAGGATCTCCAAGGCAGCTCGTTTCCACGCCGCCCTAATCTTTTTCCCGTGATTAGAAACCGGTAACGCTCGGCCAACCGAGGGGTCCCGTTATTGAGCCATTACCGGCTTTTCACAGCCGCCGCTACGATTACGATCTCTCTCGGATCTCTCCGATCGAGATATTTTTTTTTTTTACTATCGAATCGACGTCACTGTCACGTGGATTGTAATAATTCGAAAGATACTGCTACTGCGAATGCACGAGAGGGGAGAAGGTAGCAGGGAGAAACGCTTCTGATTTTCGCGTGGTATCCTCGCGTGCAAAGTACCCTCGTCGAGAGATACGCGCCAACTTTTTTTCCCCGTTTCTTTTTTTTTTTTTTTTTCGAAAACGAAACGAACGTTGCAGAGGAGCTGGTGTCCTTTTATCGACGAAAATTTCACGGCGACGGATGACTTTTCACGCGAGAGATACTCCTCCTCTCTTCTCGAATTCGAGATTTTTCTGCTCGTAAAAACGATCGCCGTTTATCCGATTTCGACGGCGATCGAAAATCGCGCGACGGTCGTTAACTCTCGATTAAACCTGGCAGATTTTATTCCCCCGAAGGGAGGGAGGAGAATGTATCGGGGAATAAATATTCACGGGTACTTGAAAAACGCGTAGAGGTGATCCAGACGCGAGAACTCTCTCTCTGTTCGACGTCGTTGCAATCGATAACGTAAATGTAGCACCAGCACCAGCACCAGCAGCGTCACAGTTGCTGGGTTAGATGATGGTCGTTAACGCCGTCGAACATAATTATTTATAATTTATTTAATATCCATGTTTTAACGACGTTAATTACACGGCGTAGGGCGGCGAACGTCGCCGTAATCACCCCTCGGGACCACGTTCCAATCTCTCTCTCTCTCTCTCTCTCTCTCTCTCGCCCTCTCCGCGCGTCTTGATAATCGCTTGGTTCCACTTGGCTCCACCGGCGAAACAATCGTTACGCGACAATCTCGCCTCGTCTTTTCCTCTCGCGTGTCGTCACGTGTATACCTGGCGGAGAGACTTCCCCTCGTCTTTCAATTTCCGCCTCTCTCTTCGCTATCGAGCGTTTATTCGAACGTTTATTATAACGAGAGTCGACGAAATTGACGCACGTCTTGGTTATCCATAATATATATATATATCCATCTCTATCCAGTGATCGCGGCGAGGAAACGGCGAGAAACCCGCGTGGGTGGATCTCCTTGGTTCCTTCGTTACCCTCCTCCACCACGGACGATCCTTGAGACTCTCCCCGGTCACGTACGCGGCGGAGACAGACGAGCACTCGTGTCCGGTAAAATCGGTCCAAGTTAGCCGCGACTCGGCCCAACTCTCTCGTCCCCAACCACGTAAGAGTACGTGGTAAGAGTAATCGACACCACGCTCCACTCACCCGTTTAAC
>NW_006263682.1:1153367-1153990 GCF_000469605.1 Apis dorsata | reverse complement strand
GGTGGGTGTATATCGGGTTGGTGGGTGGTGGAACGAAGGATGATCCCCGCCGCTCCTATTGTTTCCAATCTCTCTCTCGTTGAGGAGGAAGAAGAAGAAGAAGAAGAAGAAGAAGAAAAAAAATCGTTTTATCGCCCCGCGTAAAAATTGGAAAAGCAATTTTCTTCCCTTCCTCTCTCTCTCTCTCTCTCTGTTTTCTCTCCGATTTCACCTCGTCGAGGTGTTTCGATAAGACGTAGGTGTGATCAACATTGAGAGAGTGCGTATACGTATACGTGTGTATTGCGTGTAAAATTCCATGATTTACTCGACGGACTTTCGGCCGACTTTCCCCTATCGGAAATAAATTGCACGAGCGGGCGGGACACGTATCGCATCGGTCGAAGAAAATATTTTCGCGTTGGATCGTTGGTATTTATCCTCCTTCTCGTTTCGCTTCTCTCCGCAGGTGAAAACTGGATCAACGACGGATGGATATCCGAGGGACGGTTGTAACGACAAATAGCTTATTACGCTCCTCGTCCCTTCCTCCTGTTCATTATCGGTGGCAACACGGTTGCATCTTTTAACGAACGGACGTGTTACAAATCGTCCGGGACGATAGGTGGTTAGATAACGCGGGG
>NW_006263682.1:1151106-1153169 GCF_000469605.1 Apis dorsata | reverse complement strand
TATGTATATATATATATATATATATATATATATATAGGCGCTGCTTCGAGATTCTTACGGTGCAGGTAGCCCTGGAACGCGCCTCGTTATTCTATTTATCCGGATAATAAATCGCGATACGAGGTTTTTACGAGAGCCATCGCGTCGATATCTTAATCCCCTTGGCCCGAGTAAATGAACTTTTACTCGGTAAAATGGAGAATTTAACTCGTCTAAATTTAGCTCGGTTTAAAAGTTGCTTCGAACAAATTCGCTCGAATTTATTTATTTCCAAGTTGACCAAAGCGATGGAGAGAAGAGCGGTGGTTACTCGAAAATTTTTTCAACTCTCGTTAGTTGCTCTTCTCGTTCCTTGCTCCTCCTCCCCTGGTCAAGAAAGAAACTACTCTCGCACATTTTAATCCATAATTCACGTTTTCCATTGTTATTCACCGGATGATTTAACGAGGCGTTTAAGGAATTTATACGGCGGGGATATATCGATCTATCAGGAGTGGAGCGCAACGAATCTCGGGATATTCTCCCGCCAGGAGAGATACACAATGGCCGTATTTTCGCGATATTGTCCCTTTTGCTCGCCGTTTCCGCGTAGCGGAGAAATAATCCTTTGTGCGCGAACGAAGGAGATAATGCTCGCGCTTTTAAGATCTCCCTCCCTCTCTCTCTCTCTCCTCCCCTCTCTCTCTTTNNCGCGGTAAATTATTCTTATCTCGGGGAACGAGCCGACGTATACCTGTCCCCGCGATGACAAACGCGCGTTTGTTCATTATTTTATCGGCGTCAAACGAACAACGCCGTTTTCGAAAATGTCGCTTCGAACCGAACCCTCTCGCATTGTTGCTCTTTTCCCAACTCTCTCTCTCTCTCTCTCTCTCTCTCTCTCTCCCTCTCTCTCTCGCGCTTGTGGGACCACGCGTGGGGGCAACAACGATCCTGGATCCTCGGGGGAGGAGGGACAATCGAAATCGCGATCCTCGCGCCGGATATTTATCGCCGGGTAGAAGATTACAGCCGAGTAAATAAACGGTAAATTATCGCGAAGGCGGCGCGCGCGTGGCGTGCTATCGTCGATCCGTTAAAACCGATTCGTAATTTATACACGTAAGTTATATACCGGTTATTTCCTCTCCTCCTCGCGGCCGATAAACAGTTTCTTCGAGTGGATGAGAGAGAGAGGGGGATAAGGAGGAGGAGAAGGAGATGGTGGTTGGGTTTCGAAGGAGGAAAACCGCAGGAAGTGACGGAAGCGAGGCTGCGAAGAAAAAAAGAGGAGGAGGAGGAGGAGGAAGGAAGAGAATGTATCGCAGAGGCGCGTGCATTGTGTCGGCTCGTACTCACGAGCCTCGTGGGACGAGGATCTCGTGCTCTTCGCGGCGTGTTCTTATCCACGTATACTCGACGCGCAACAAGAGAGATGGTGGGGAGGAGGAGAAAGAGGAAGAAAGGCCGACGGAATAGAATAGATAGAATTTCTTTTTCTATACGCTTCAACCAATAGTATATTTAAATACGATTCGTAATTTCTTAAATGGAATGGCAATAATGGAAACTCGGACTTCTCCGAAACGCACGTTGTCTCGATGATCCCGTTCTCCCGTNAGAATTCCTTTGGAAAAGGAAAGAAAGGGGGAAAAAAAAAGAAAAAACGCGGAACACGCGGAGAGCCGGTCCCGTTGCGCGTTGGAAGAAGGACGACGCGAAAGGAGTCGCGCGTAACGACGAGTTGAGAGAAAGGAGGAGGTCGCCGCGAGAAGAAAAATCGTCGAGGTTGTCAGAGGCCTCGTACACGATCGATCCACGTCGTAAATCGTTCGCTGGAGAAGATTTGACCGGATGTTCGACGATTTTCGCGACGCCCATCTTCTCATCGGTATGTGAATCCAATTCTCGAATCTGCCCGCGTGGAATCCGAGTTTCGGAGTTGATGTTGATGGATAAGCGGCTCGTGGCTCGGTTGATGCCCCGATTTGTCATCGCGACAATGGACGTTTCTCTCTTTTTTCCCTTTTTTCCCAAGATCCGTATCGGTGGCCGGCATTCACGACACCGAGGTGTCGCGCCAT
>NW_006263682.1:1148655-1151042 GCF_000469605.1 Apis dorsata | reverse complement strand
CCACCGGCATTGTCCCGGAGCCGGTGTCCCGTGGTGAGAACACGTATAAACGCGCGGGAATCCTTCACGCTCGGTTTCGATTTGTCCAGCCCGATATTCGATAATCGACGAGCGGACGTACACGCGCCTGGATACTTCTTTTATGGACGTTCGTGTTATCCTCTCCGCTTGTTTCATTGCGATCCAATACGAACGGTTAGGTTCAGAGGAAAGGAATCGTTCTCCTTAAGCGTTCGTGGACCGGCCTCCGAAGAGATCCGACGCTCCCTGGGTGAAATATCCTAAAATTATGCGGTAATATCTGGCAACGACACACGAGGGTGGGGCCGATGGTGGCTGTGCGTCACCTGCGAGAAAGGAACGGAGGAGGGCAACGAGAAAACGGCCACCCTCCGAGTCTGTGCGAGGCGCTTTTGCCTCCGGTTCCTGTCTCGCCTCCTGCGGTGAACATTTTCATAAACTTGCTCGTAATAAAGCATATTCCTATTCTTGCGCCCGTATCCTCTCACTCCCTGAACAGAGCTTCGTATTAATATATTATAATCGATGAAATCCGAATTATTTCAAACGGACGGGCGGCAAAGCGCGCAGTTTCTTCGCCGAGAATTCGCGATCTCGTTTCCTTTGACTCGAAAGAAAAGAGAGAGAGAGAGAGGATAGATTATTTTAAAAATAATTTCGAATCCACCGAGTGAAGAACGAGCGAGCAACGAGAGGTCGATAGAAACCGTGTCGCGGAATTGATTCGTTCGTGACGGATGAGAAAAAGGGAAACGCCTCCGCCTCCTTTCCATCCTCGGTCCATGAATATGGATGAAAATTTGTCAGCTTCGTCCCCCGTTTCGCCGATCCGATCGCCGATCGCGATCCTCGCTTCTCCTCGTGGCCAACGTTGATCGTCGATGCGTCGACGCGGTTGGATTTATTCCACCCCACGTTTTAAAAAGGGTGCGCGTCGCCACTCGATTCTCGAACGACCGACTCGTTCTTTCCCTTTTATTTCGTCGGACCGCAAGGACCACTCGTGTCGTAAAGGCGACTTATTCGAGGATACATCGGCGAGCCGTCTCCTCGCGCCGATGCATAAAAGTTTCCACGGCCTTCTCGTTATACGATCGTCATCCGGCTTTATGGATGCCGGCAAGAGGGTGAATTGGACCGAACGACGTAATGAAACGTCGCGTCGGACGACAAGACAACGCACTTATGGGATCCTCGGGCAAAACGCGTGTTACACGTTTTCTTTATAGGCCGCCTCCTGCTCTTGCTCTCGCATTCAGAACTCTTCGAATTGTTCGTTTCATTTCGAATAACGTTTGTGTAAAAAAATTGCCAAAAACGAGATTGGGACAGGCGACAAGATTGCTTTCTTTTCTTCTTCTTCTCCTTCTCTCTTTATCTCGAAGCGCATTTTCGTACGATGAATATACGCGCATCGAGGCGAATAACGGAGAGAAGATCAGTCTTCCGGGACCCGAATCGTTTGGAAACTTTCATCGAAAGTCCTTTTCCTGGCGGCGCACGAGGCCGCGAACGAGAATCCTGGGTAACGGACGGGAAAACGATGAGAAAAGTAGTTGTCGGCGAGCGTTAACGTCTTCTCGGTCAGTGGCTCGACCTCCCCTCGAGAGGGAACCATTTTCCAGCAACGAGATTCCCCGAATCGGGGGAGGGGATCGGACAAAGGGTCGTCTTGCGAAACTTTCCGCGCGGGAGGGGGAAACAGAAATTCGTGTCGTAACCTCCCTTATGAAGCGTTACGTAACCGCGAAAAAGGAAGGGATGGACGAAGGTCTCCTTGTAGCGAGATTACGACAGAGAGGGATACTAAGGAAAAAAAGGGGTGATAAAAATTGAGAAACAAGGTAAATATTCGCCTCGAATCGTTGTCGGTACTCTTGGTTATCTGTTCGTTAACTTATCCAATAGTTTTATCCCGGTGAAATAAAATTTTTTTGGAAATTGAGGATTTTCGCAGCCTCGAATCAAAGAGAGCTTTCATCGAGCGATCGACCAAATTGTCGAGCAATTAATCGAGAAACGTCCTCCCTCTCTCGCTAGCGTTCTCTAGCTCTTAACTCGACGATCCTCCGTCAATTTCGATCCATCTCGTCTCGAGGCTGGAGCGTCGATCGAATTACATAGAGAGGGAGAGGGGAAGGTTGTTCGTTTCGTTCCCCTTCCTAAGAAAAGCCTATTGCGTATGAATATAAGTGTATTATCATAATATCACGCCTAGGGTGGGCGCCTCTTCTCGTTCGATACCGCTTTGGGGCTCGAAATCCCGCGTTCCAGGAGACTTGGAAGGGAGGGAAGCCACTTTTACAAGATGCGTATGGATGGAAATCTTGATAGGTATCTCGTGGAATGTACGGCACGCTGTCTCG
>NW_006263682.1:1145970-1148574 GCF_000469605.1 Apis dorsata | reverse complement strand
ATATATATATATATATATTGTCTGAGCATACTTAACGTGAAGTATGCCGTGAAGAAGAAGTGCATGCCTTCGTAAATATATTATGTATCTACACACGTTTTAAAGCGTCTGGCTACACGTTTATTTTTAAAAGTATTTCAATTTCGAAGTTACGTACGATTCTCTTCGAATTAACTTCATTCAAGTGCTTGGGTATAGGCAAAATTTGGTAAAAGCGCGATAATTTTTAACGATAGTTTGAATATAAGCGTTTATCTTTCTTTATGATTCACGTTTCTTTCAAAGTGAATCCAAAGCGAATTCGAGGGAAAGATTGAGAGAGATGAATATATATACGTATTTCGATTTAATTTTTTCCCACGATTCGATATCGAGAGAAGGTGAAAATTGCCCAGGCTGAGATACAGGCTAACCGATAGATTTGCAATTTATTATCGGGAAACAGAGATCATTAATAATTTTCGATAAAATTGAAATATCATTACGATAAATCCGCCAAGCACGGATAAGTATGAAATAAAGAGAGAGAGAGAATCACAGTATAAAAGAGGAGCGGTATAAAGTGCATGCGCTCGGCCCATGACAAATGAATCAAAGGATAATCTAATAATTTAGATGGGGAGATTACACGCCGGCAAAAAGTCGCGTTTAAAGGTATACGTGTACCGTGACGCTGTTACTCTTTTATGGATACGGTTCTCTCCACGATCCAGAGAGAGAGAGAAACAGAGAGAAAGGTTTCGTAGGTTCGCGATACAGGTGAGCGGCGGCGCGCCAAGGATTAATTCAATTTATCCCACGTCGATGGGATAGAGCGGATAGAACGTGTGGAATAATCCCTCTTGGGGATTGATTATTATTCTCGAAAGCAAGAAGATCGGTTGGACGACAAATCATCTCGATCGGAGATGTCTGCCACTTGTTCTTCTCACTCGATTTGTTGTTCGTCGATTAACGGTCGCGCGTTAATTAACACTCGTCGTTTCGGGTAAAATGTCAAAGGATGGATACTCGAGGCGGCCAAGAAGGAGGACTCTTCGAGTGTTCCAACGATACGAAGGGGGAAAGAGGAAACATTATCTGTGCGATCTAACGTTTCGACAAACATGTATGGCGGCAATTGTGCACAGGGAGTCGTGGATCTAGACAATATGCAGATATAAGGGAGGAGAGGAAAGAGAAAAAAAGGGGGGGAGAGTGCCCTCCGCTAATGGAATAAATAATGCGGAACGGAGGAGGCGGTCGGTCCTAACTGCTCCATTGTGTCGAGGAAGACTGTTCGGCTTCGCAGGAATCGGAGTTAATCGTTTTATTATGTCTTCCTCTTCTTGTACGGCCTTTTCTTGCCGGGTTGGAGAGAAGAAAAAAGAAGAAAAGGAAAAATTGGCGGATAGAATGGCGGGCTACCGAGAGAAGACTTTAATTACCGAGTCGAAACGACAATGGTGACCGATTGGTTCGTTTCGACGTCGAGACGTCGATAATTTCGAACGATTCGAACGTCCCACCTGGCGGAACAACTCGTTTCCCGACTCGATCCCCTCGAGGACCGATTTAACGAGCTGCCCTTCGAACCACGTGCGTGGAAAACAGGAAGATTCGCGAATTTTAGCTTCAACTCGCCGACCGGTGTCGGGATCCTGTCTTTGATCGAGACTTACGCGGTGCGGTGCCCGAGAGGGTGAGCCGAGAGAGAGAGACTGTAAAAACCTGGTTGCGGGTGAACGCGGGCGGAGGGGCAAATCAATGGATTTCAAAGCCATTAGTTGCGGATAGCGGAGTTTTTACTAGGCTGGCCCTCCCACGGCTTGGTTCGGCTACCGAACCTTGGCTCGGAGAACAATGGGCCACAAATCACCGGGTGGAACCGGCTAAATCTCGTTTCGCGAACTCTCGAAACGCGGCCACGGTAAGTCCTAACGATACACGGAATAAAAGAATCGGTTTCTTCGTCTCGTCTGCTCGCACCTTTCTTTTTTTTTCCTCCAACGCGGAGAAGGGGAGAATCAATCCTCGAGCGAATAAACGGGTTCCTTTTGTTCCATTCCGATCGATCCTCTTTTTTCCCTTCTTCTTCTTCTTCTTTTTCTTCTCCTTCGATTCGGTCCTTCGAGCAGCGCGTCGCGAACCCGAAACGAGAGAGGGGAAAACGATTCCTCGTTTCATCCTCGATTCGTTGTTGCGTGTTCGCCACTCGTTTCACGCGTTTCTCGTTTTTACAGCCTGAGGAGGCTCTGCTCGACTTAACGCGCAACAATCCTTCGATCTGTTTCACTTTGATCAGGAGGGGGGAAGGAGGATAAACGACGGTAGAAGGAGTTAGGTAGAAGGAGGAGCGCAAAAATGCGTGGAACCGCGATGGGAAAGAAAAGAAATGCAACGCGATGGAGAATTGACGGGTGAAACGAGAATATCTCGGACGATTATCATCGAGACGTGCTACCAACCACTATGGTTCTCGAGAACCACCTTGCTTACAGAGAGCACGACGCTCCGATATTACGGATATTTCTTCGATACGGGAGGGTAGTAGTGGTAATAGTAGTAGTGGACGACGCGTGACAGACAAAAGGAGGTAAGAAGAGAGAGAGAGAGAGAAGAAGC
>NW_006263682.1:1144796-1145919 GCF_000469605.1 Apis dorsata | reverse complement strand
GGGCGGGGAAAGCTGGAGGCTGGCGTGGAGAAACGAGAGGCGCAGAGGCAGCCGGGGGCTGCTTGCGTGCCGATACGATCTGATGCTCTATTTATCACTCGCTTTTACCTCCACCCTTCGTTTAATTTTCATGGAGTCTTTAACCCGACGGTCTTTAACCTCTTTGCCGCGTCTCCAGGAGAATCGTTCGAAAGAAGAAAAAAGAAAGGAGGAGGAGGAGGAGGCGAGCGCAAATGCCACAACCTCGTTCCGGTGAATATTAAGGATCGGATATCTCTGGTTGTTCGTCGAACGACGCGATAATGCGTCTCGTATAATACGCGTACGAAATGTTTACGCGTTCCATTCGACGAGGAACGGACCCGTGTCTCTTGTTACCTTTATCCACGAAACGGAACGAGTCGAGTGCTACCCGGTTCGCGCTGAGAAAGATAGGGAAAGGGAGTTTAAGAGAAAAATACATTCGTTTGACGCGCATACGTTGATCCAATGGCAGATTATCGATATCCGCGCCTCTTAACCGATTTACGAGCCGAAGCACCGCGAGATCGCACTCTCTAGGATCTAACCTATCGCTTAACGATTTCGTTCTCGACTTTGCTTAGAATTCGATGCCAATTCGTTGCAATCGCTCGGATACTCGATTTGATCTCTCCCTTCGAAGACAGCGCAAGATTTAGGCTTATATATAAAAATATAAAAATTTTCTCCCTTTCCTTCGAGGCAAGTCGCGATCCTCCTCTCTTCTCCCCTCCTTGCAAAGGAATTTCGTAAAAAACTCGAGTTGGCGAGTTTCCATATCGATTCCTTGGGACGATTCGTATAGTTTCCACGGTAAATTGAGTTTGTTACACGAGGGTTGAAATTGTGGAAAGCGTTGGGTCGCGTGATGGGCGAGTAAGAGAGTCGTCGTCGTCGTCGTTAGCCGATAATAGCGCCGACATCGGGAACGTGCGAACGAGGCTTGGAGGCTTGGCGAGGTGATTGTCTGATTTCGCTTCTCTCACGAGCGAGCTGCCTCGACCGCGGATGATCCCGCGGCTCGAAACCGAGCATTACCGAGCATTATGCGCCGCGTAGAGGCGGATCGTTTACGCGAACGCGCCGCCAGGCCCGATTAATA
>NW_006263682.1:1138879-1144713 GCF_000469605.1 Apis dorsata | reverse complement strand
GCTTCCTTTCCTTACGGAGATAGGAGAGAGGGAGAGAGAGAGAGAGAGAGAGACGCGGTTAGGTACGCGGCGATTTACATATCGCGCATGTCGGCCCACTTGTCTCCAGGCATTTTGCCTGCACGGCATCGAATTACCCCGCGAAAATCGGGGGCGCCTGCTGCTGCTACTTCGCCGTGAAACGCAGAAAGAGATATCTCGATAACACGCGCGCACGCGGTTACGTATACTGGTGAAAAGAAGGGCTCGACAAGAGTTCGATATCTTCGAACGCTTCGTTGACAATCCTGACACCGCACGAAATGCAGTAAAAGAAGTATTGAACAAAATCTCAAAATTATTAAAAATCATTCGTACAATTATTATCTTATTGTCCAGTGGAAAAATTACATTTATAAATTAAACTAACTGTTATGAGAAATAAAAAAATATTGTTACATCGATACGTTAGAATTCTCTGGATTCTATCTGGCTACGCTAATGAGTAATTTAGATTTAAATACGCGACGAATAGAAACAAAAATGAAAATAATTTCCTTTCTCGAGACTTCTTTCCACCACGTGCGTACGTATATATCGGGAGATAACAGTGTTCGCGTTTGGAACGAAGAGAGTTAATATAGGTAGGAAAGATCGTTTCCGTTTGAGAGGTCTGTTCGATACGATCGGATGTATCGAGTTATCGTATATACAGGGGAACGAGGCTATTAGAGTACATAATTCGGTCGTAAAGGAAACGCGATATCGGGGTCAGAATGGCCCTAGAACGAAGGCCTATGCGATGGCTCGCGTCACTCGAAACGGGAAATAGAGTTTTCACCGCGAACGTTGGTCCATCGGGGCCATTAACCGGGCCACCGATCGTACGTTGCGAACGTAACTGCCTGCCTCCGATCTTGCCCCCTTCCCCTGCAAACCTGCAACCGGTTGAGTGGATATATATCCCAGGAGGAGCGGGAAAAGGGGATCGAAGAAGGATCGTCGATCGATTTTATCCCCATTAAATACTCGAATTTACGTTTCGCGTTCTAGAGGCGATCGGTGTTTTTATCGCTCGTGAAAACGGTTTCAGTAACACGTGGCCAATAACGCTTCTCTTTTTTTTCTTTTTTTCGTAAGAAGGAACTGCGTCCCGAGGAAAACGGTATCTTCTTCGATCCTCGCAATGCGGAGGATAATTCTTTTTCTCTCTCTTTTTTTTTTCACGCAACGCGCGGAATCGAGAGTGTGATAAAGAATCGGATACGATAAAACGGGGGATTACAGAGAGAGAGGGATAAACGATCGTTACCCCTCGATCACTTTTCGAGGCATCGATCAGCGTTCATAGAATGCTACGCGGGTATCGAAACGGCCGTAAACCTCCGCCACCTTGCTCACCTGCTGCGTTAGTGGCTGCCTGTTGCCTTAACGACGCTGCGCGGACAGGTAGTGAACGAGAGTAACCGTTAAACTATCGAGTTTATCGCGCAGAAGATCGTAAAATCCGGCACGGGTATCCTGTACGGGCTCCCGATTTTCAACTCCGGCCCTCGCTCCCCCGACACGAGCGATGAATCATAGCGATCGAGGCCGAAATTTGCCCGCCTCTTTTCTTTTTTCTTTTTTTTTTTGTAACATTATTCTCTGATCGCGAGAAGAGATAAACGCGGTCGAATTTCTCTGTTCAGGAAGTTTCCCTTCCGACGATCCCTTTATTTCTTCGACCGTTGGCTTCCCGACTTGGCGAAATTTTCACCAAGTCGTCCAGGGACGCGTGAATTTGGCCGTGAGAAAGTGGACGGGATGGGACAGAGAAGGGTACAGGTGCGGACAAGCCGCGGTCGGTCGGAGATTTATCGGTGGACGATGGAGGATTTGTAAACTCGCGTAGCTTGGAAACGATTATCCGAAAGAGGCGATGGTTCAGAATCCTTTCTCATCCTTTCCTCTCATCCCAGACGGTCGCTCTTTCTCCTCGTATTATCAACTCCCACGCCCCACGATCTTTGCGCAAGAAAGGAAGAAAGGAAAACTTTTCCTCGAAGCTTGGTAAATGGATGAAATGGTTTGCGTACCAGTACGTAGAGATAGAGATAATTAACTCGATGGTCGAACAACTGGCCAACGATTTCTTTCGATCCCAGATGGCTGCCCTCTTCCTCGTCATATCGACCACTTAAACGGCCTGACTTTGCCGCCCGACTTAAGCCGCCTGGGGAGCTTGCTTCTGCGAATCCAGCGGAAAGAAGCCTCGAATGTTCGGTTCGAAGACGATTTCTTGCAAGATTCCAAGAATTGGAATAGCTCGAGTGGGCAAAAATGCGGACGCTTTAAGTGTCCAATATCCGGTGTCAACTCGCGGATCGATCTTCGAAACGAGCTCCCTTCCAACCACTTCGATAAAATCAATTGTACGAAAGAGAAAGAGTATCCGATGAGATGATTGGAACTAGTAATGCCAAAATAGCACGCTCGAAACTATGTATTTTTCCTCTTTCTTTTTTCTGATGAATCTCTTCGAACACGATTTATACGTTGAACGATAAAACGGTTAAAAGATTTTAAAATTATTCGCTTGAAGGATGGACAGAGAAGGGAAGCGCGTTTATAGGAAGATAATTAGCACGAGTGGCAGTTCGAACGTCAAAGAACGAGATCTCTCTGTCGGGGAAAACAGTGTCCAGAGAGGTTGGAGATCAAAGCGGGAGTACGCTGCAATTGTTGGCCTCCTCTGTCGCAACGGGAAGCAAAGTCGGAGTCTCTCGAATTATTTATGCCCTCGTTTTCGAGGGGAAAGGGGGTGCGCAATGAATGCGCGCAACGGACGATCGAACGGGGTTGCGCTCGAAGACGTTCGGAAGGGCCGATAATTTGCTCGGTTTCCAACCATCTCGGGCGTAATTTAACTTACGGAGGGCCGACTGGAGCGGCAGCTGTGCCCCAAAGGTTGCGGACACGGGACCGCAGAGTCACGATAAACTCTCATAATTCACCGAGGCGATATCCTGGTAAGGCGTATAAAGCCGTCGGTAAAGCGCGTCGGGGAAATTTCGTATTGAATCGGAGAATGCCCGTTTCGTAACATTCGTGTATATGTATATATATATATATATTACACGCGGGTATATACGATTATTCATGCTCGACCATTGTACGTGCTCGACGCGGGATCTATCGCGCGCGTCGTAATATTCGTCGGGGACGGACAACAGATGGAAATTTTGATACACGGCGCGCAGCCAGCCGGCAGAGTAATGAGTTCCATGTGCGTGAAATTCCTTTGAGTGGAAGAAGAGAGAGAGAGAGAGAGAGAAAAAGAAAAAAAAATTAGTGGAAAAGAAAGTTGTCGAGCGTGCGCCAATAAGCGAGAATAGGAAACTCTCGCTCGTTGAATGGAATATCGTAAACTCGAGAGAGGAATCTTTTTTACAAATTTCTTTCTTTCTTTTTTTTTTCCTCTTTTTTAAATCGAGATCGTTCACGCAAAGATGGATCGCGAGTTGATTCCACTTTTGGATGAAAGCGATCGTTGTATCGATAACCGTGGAGGGGGCGAGCGTAATGATCCGGCGGTGGATCGATCCATATTGTTGTTGTCGGTTTCCTAATTGCGAACTGTTTCACCGTGGAATAGGCGCGACGCGCAATCCGGCATTGGCGATGGTCGGTGACGGTGGTGATGGTGGCGGTGGCGGCGGCGGCCGCACAATAGATTCGGTTTGATGCATCGCCGGGGCGCAGGAGACCGTTAATTTCGTGCCCTCCTGGGCCGCGCCGCTCCTACGCCAACCGTCCGATTGCCCTTCTGCCCGTCCACCGTCGTTCGCGTTAATAACTCATCCAAGTAAATAATAGTGTTTGCCAAGATGGACCTCGGCAGAATCCCCCTCCTAGCCAACCCCCAGTTTGTCACCACCGAGATTCCATACCATCGATCGATTTCGCCCCGTTAATACACGCCGCACTCCGTTTATCCCGTTAATGTTATCTCGATCCATTGTTACGAATTTGTAAACGATCTCTATCGATCGTACTCGAATCGATGGAAGATGATCGATTTGGAACCGTGGACACTCTCGAGTGTCTGTGGTCGAAGAACCGAACGCTCGTTCAAAAAGTTGGACGAATCGCGGATTTCGGAACGTAATTTAACCGCGTTTGAAGAGGGATGACGCGTTTACTTTGCGCCCAGAGAAATTATCGTAGCGTGTGCTCGATAATAGGTTTAATTGGGAGGAACGACGTGTGCGTACGTCTAATGTTTACTTTTGCTTATCTCGATCTCGGTGGAGTCGTCTCGGAGAGAGAAACGACGGCGCCTATTGATTGTTGGACAGAAGAAGCTGAGGCTGACGTGTTGTTCGGTTTGTTCCAGAAACAATGCGAACGTGGACGCCCCGGCCGCGGTACCCCCTCAGAAGAAAGAGCCGCACGAGAACATCGCCCGGATAGCGAAGCGGTATCTCGACGATAACATGCAGCAGGCGTGGATCAATCCTCGTCTAATATCGATGGTGAGTGAATATAAATGCGGTGATTACACGGTACGTTAGACGATGATACCGGTGCCTAACGTTCTCACGTTCCAATCCTGGCAACGATCCATTATCCCTCCTCCTCCCTCCTCCACGCACGCGCTCGGCTGTAATTTCAACCGGACAACAAATTAGCCCCTCCGCGAGCAGGCGAACGAGTCGACAAGTTTTTGCGATAATCTCGCTTCGCGCCGACTGTCGAACGAGACGAGGGGATTTAATTGCGAAATCCCGACCGAGCTTGTTGATCGGGATCGACTCTCGTCCGCTTTTCCGCCATTTTCCGCCATTTTGAATTCCCAACCAAACACTTTACCGATTTCGAACAACCTTTCCTCTCCTCTCCAGTCCGCTCCTCGTAGTCGCTTCTGTCCCTCCCAGCGAGTATCTGTATACATATATATATATCGAATACCGCGAGAATAAAACTGGCGGGCAACGTTCCTTCCCCGTTAAATTCCACCGCAACTGGATTGGACCGCGCTTCAGACTCGAATCAGAACCGAGGATCGGGCGCTTCAACGACTAATTTAACTTAGCGCGCGTGTTGGAACCGCGGGTTCGTTGGCTCCTTACTTATCGCCCGTTTCACGTTCCACGAAGTTGAACTCGCTTCGATCTCGGAAAAGGAAAGCGTCGAAATTGGAAAATTTGATTTGGGGGACAGGGGTCCAGCTATTTATTACACGGCCGCGCTAGAATTTTCATCGGAACGGTTATTGAAATTCCGCACCCGCACCATTCCACTTTGTACTGCGATATATATATATATTCGGATGACGGGATGCGGCAACAGAGCCGTGTTTATATATCGGCGTTCACGCTGGACTTGGCCGCGTGGAGAACAGCAAGTAGAACGGAGCGGACGAGTCATTAAAGCGAGCCAATAACAAACTCGTGATCCGCATAACCCTTCGTTATGTCCACACCGGTTATTAGCCCATGCCTAGGCGGCGAATCATCGCTGTTGCGCCGATCCTTTCGTAATCCCAACTCGTTATATTCTCTCTCTCTCTTCTTCCCCTCGATCTTCTTCTCCGCCCTTTTTATATACACCTTTTCCATATACCTTTTCCTCGCGTTCCCAACTTACGTAACCTCTCCTCTCCTCGCGCTCGATATAATTCGATCTTGCAACTCGCAGTGGCGTAACATCGTGCATGTCGATATTCGAATATCAATTTCGCGTTACTATCATTATTATTATTTTTCTTTTAATTACTTCCTCTCGTCAATGGAGAAGAATTGGATATGTTGCGTTAACAGTAAATAGAATTCGCCTCGTCACCGGAGGTGGAAAGTCACGAAACGCATTTC
>NW_006263682.1:1137333-1138698 GCF_000469605.1 Apis dorsata | reverse complement strand
CCGCGATGAGCGGTGACAGGCCGTCGTCGAGCCACGCGCGAAATAACGAACGTTGCATCCGTGTATCGTCGAGTCGGTTAAAATCGATGTAGTGGTACGCAGGAGTGGAACCGTCTCGCGCTGTCGTCAGAATGCTAACTCTCGTACGCGCTCCAGGATTTACGATCGTTCCGTTCGTTACTTATTGCCGCCGGGTTCATTAGCATAATCGGCCCGCTTCGAGGATAGATCGCCCCCCCGTGGAACCGGATCATCGCTCGATTCGATCGTGCGGTCGGTTATTCGAGCGATCGTTTTCGAGACGAGGCGGCCGGTCAGTCCCGCCATTTGTTCGATGGAGAGTCGTGGCGAGATGGAGACACCGACGAGGATGCGCGCGTCGCTTTATCTTGCGCGGTTCATTAAGGGACGGGAGAGAAACGAAGTATGCTGTTGACAAATCGGATGAGGGGGATGGGGATTTGAGGGGGGATATATTTCTCATAGGAGGGATTTAATTTCGTTGATTCTTGTGGATTCTAGGCAAAACTTGTTCGCTTGTCGGCTTTCAGTGGTTTAGAGAGTTTAGAGCTCGATGGCTGCTCGATAGCCATTTTCCCCAAAATCGTTTCCGCAGGAAGATCGCTCGATTATCCTGAAATTCGAGACGAATTCGGATTAATGGCGGAGAATAAACTATTATTCTTGGAGTTTCCGCTTCCGCGGGGACTCGGAACGATTTCCATATTCGGAATCCACTCCGGGTCTAAGGGGAAAGCTCCATACTAAAGGGGAAATTCTTGGAGGAGAAAAACCGACTAAGAAAGGAGGAATTCCAGAAATAAGCAACAACACAGAAATACCAAAATAGAATTCCAAGGATAAAAGGAACGGTGCAGGGATACCGAAAAAGAGGTATTTTAATTGCAAACGTTCGAAATCGTGAAAGAGGAATTTCAGCGATAAAAAGAAAAGAAAAAAGAAAAATATATATATATATACAAAATTGGAAGAATAAAAGTAGAAAAGTTTTCGCAAATAACGATACGCGATACGCGAGAATGCCGGTAACGTTAATTGTCGATGTAAGTATAGGCGACGCGATATGCTCGAGCCGCACACATGTAGATGGCGTGTATAATTTGCCGCTAAGGTTATCTTGTTGCAACCGGTTCTGAATTCCTTCCCTGCAGATTTTCTTCTGCAATATCGATAACCACAGTTCCTGCGAGAGACGATGTTGCAATCGAGAAGACAGATACACAATTATATACGCGCCGTGGGTTCAATACATTCGGTATTCGAACGAGGTTCTTTCAATTTCGATTCGAATTATCGACGAGGAGGGTGGGGGGAAGAGAGAAGTTAGAAATAAATCAGGCGTCC
>NW_006263682.1:1135708-1137062 GCF_000469605.1 Apis dorsata | reverse complement strand
TTGTCTCGGGAAAAGACGAGGAAAGAGGGACGATATATATATATATATATATATATATATTTGTTGGGGTGGCGATTAATAGCGCGGCGAGGAAAGTTAATTAAGGAACGTACGAAACAAGATTCATTCGCAGTTCTCGTCAGCCATTTAATAATCTCGAAAATTCGGACGATTAGGAGAAGGTGCAGGGGGGATTGCAAAAACGTATATATACGTTGGTGTATCTATACGAGGCACGTATACACGGAGGAGAGCCGTCTATCCCGACGCGATTCCCCGAGTGCCCTGCACTCACTTCCTCTAATAACAATAATAATAAGAAGGGATGGAGGCCCCGTTTTAATCAGAGGGTCTGCCTGCCTGACGTGATTAACTCGAAGAGCCCAGGGAAGACGAGCGGAAAGAGAGACAGAGAGAGAGAGTGAATGGAAGGGCAAAGAGGATGCTAGAAGAAAAGGGGGAGGGGGAAAGACGCGGGATGGCTGCTGTCATTTTCGGTGTTTATCATATCACCGAGCCGATGAGAGGCTTGATTTCGTCGCCTCTCGCGCGGCAAGATGGGGTTAAATCTTGAATTTCACGGCCGATTTGTACCTTTCTCCCCCTCCTCCTTTCCTCCGCGTCTTTTCTTTTTTCCTTTTCCTTTTTTTTCCTCGCCCTTTTCGCCCATTACTCAACCGTTGGAGCGTAGAAAATGCTCAGAGTGGCCTCTCTCCCCTTTTATTTTCGCCGTGGCCGTTTTCCAGCCGACGGGAGATAGTACGAGTATTATTATTACGTAATGTTAATGCAGAGCCGTTGACTTTATCGGGACAGCCATAAATCGAGCTCGCGCGACGACAGCGAGTAATAAGGGAAAAAGCGGATAATTAAGTCTTGTCCGAGCACCGGTGAATTATTTCTTCGGAGATCGATAGTTGTTGCACTACCATGTTCCACACCACGTACGATATCTCGATATATATCGTTATACTCGTACAATATATGTATATATATAGCTTAGTTCCTATAGGATCCACGCGAGAAACGTAATAACGTAACTCCCTCTCCCTCTCACCTTCGCTACCTCCACCTTTTGTTGGCGATTTTACCGCGGACAATTTAAAAAAGAAGACTCAAAGACGAACGCTATTATGCGCGCTATTCAAAAACGCGGCGAAGCTTGTTCCTCTGCTCGGAGGAAGAAGGAGGGAGGGAGGGAGGAAGGGAGGGAAGGATTTCAGTTCTCTTCGGAGGAGAAGACGTCGCTCCTCTTCTCCGGAATTAAAGTCATGTCTATGGGGGTCCCGACATTGAGAACGTCTCCGCTATTTCTCTTCTCCGTGTCCCGCCCTGGCCTTGCGTCTCGCGCTCC
>NW_006263682.1:1128191-1134400 GCF_000469605.1 Apis dorsata | reverse complement strand
GACTTCTTAAGCGGTATCGCCGACCCCTTCCTCCGTTTTCCCAACGGATTCGACTCGTTTCGCGTCCGATGAATATTTATATATTCTTCGTCGAGAACATTTTTTCCTTCGCGCGCCTTTCTTCGATTTTCCTCTTTCTTTCTTTCTTTCTTTCTTTCTTTTCATCCCCAAANATATAGGTATACGCTCGTCTGCATCCTCGTCCCTCTTCTCGTCTCTCGTCGTCCACAACTCGACGAAAAATTCTGATTTATCATCGAGCGTTGCGTACCTCCTCGCTTTTTCTCGAAGAATCCGTCGATCGTTAACGTCGTTACTTTGGCCAGCGTCGACAAACCTCGAGATTGGGAAAAAGAGGAGGAGGCGGAGGCGTGTTCCTCGCGACCGAGTTAAAAACTTTCGTCGTAATCGTTAAACGATTTGGACTCGGGAAATGGAAAGGATTAAATTTCGAACGAGAAGCGCCGTCAAATAGTCGCTGTTTCGTCGAGATAAAGGAAAAGGGATAAAAATAAGATAAAAAGAAGGAGTCAAAAGCATCTCGGATCTCTTGGATTCTTAATCCGCGAGGATTAATCACGTGGATCGAACGATCTACCCTAATTCTAGGTCTAATTCTAGATGGAGAAAAATTAAACTTAATTTCACGAAATTATATGGAAAACACCGACGAATACAGAGAATCTTGAATTGAATAAAATTCATCTCTTCTAAATTTATAAATTCCGGATGGATGGCGCGCGATGCAGGTCTCCTCCTCGACGAAGAAGAAGAAACTGCACGAGGTTTGCAGATTTTAATTCCGCTGCTCAATCCCCTCGTCTCCTCTTCATTCGCCCAACACCTCATCCTCTTTCTCCCCCTACCTCTCTTCCCTCTTTTTTCTCTTCCTCGCCTAATATTCTTATCCAGCATCGACCTCGGTTCGCGTTTCCTCGCGCGTCTTCCGGTAATATCCGGGCTGCTTTCCTCCCATAAACCTCTAAGTTTATGGTAAATCGAGATTCTTATACCCTCTCTCGATGACGCTTCTCTTTCCTCCCCCTTCTTCAATTCCCCTCCTCGTTTCAACGGCGTGCATTGTTTCTCAACCCGGGTTTTCCGCGCTCCAAAGACGCGCCTCGAACACTTTACGAGCCTCCATTTTCAACCGCGTTCTTTCGAAACGATCGCGACAATGCACCGCTTTGACGGAGGAAACTACTACCGCCGTGCCACGTAGTTGTCCACAATGGTTGGGCACAACGTTTTCTCTCTTCTTGGGAACGGTACGCGAGAACGCTCGAATTCCTCCACTTTTTTCTCTCTCTCTCCGTCTCTTTCTCTCGCCTCATCCCCACGGTTGCCACGGAAAAACTAAGACGTTGAAGTGAAAAATTATCCGGGGACGTCTGAAAAATGATTGACCAGCAGCAGGGAGGGGAGGAGAGCGGGAGGGTTCGTCCATTTAGCAGACGGTAAATCCGTGGGTGGGGATATCCGCGTTGTTTTGATGGGCGTGGGACGGAAGGGAGGAGCGAGTTTTCGAGTAATTAATAACGAGAAGTCGTGTACACGGTTTTAGGGTAGCGACTTGAATCCCCGGCGCGTGGAGGGTGCAAATGAAACTTGCGAAGTCTCGTCGAGTGTCTCGAACGCCGCCGAGAATTCTCGTTAATACCACCATAGTTCCGTTTGCTTTCTCCTTCATCTTGATCCATCGAAAGAAGGAAAAGTAAAAGCGTTCGCGGATGGACGAAGAGAAAGGAAAAAAGAAGAGAAACAAACGGATAAAAAGGAACGATCGTGCGTTGAACGGCACGTGTCCGGAAAAAGTAAATCGTTCCTGGAAGGCAACGATCTCGATTTCCCATCCCGCTCGCTTTTTTTATTGGTTTACATAACCCTCGCTTTTGGGAGGGAAAAAAGAGTTTCATTCACCGATAAATCGGTTCCGAGAAATCAATCGCGGAAGGGACGCGAGACAAAGAGCTGTCTCTTACGACGTACGAGTGGCGTCATAATTTTATGGAGGGCCAGAGTATATGTTAGACGGCCGCGATACGTTCTCGAGTATAAGGGGTAATATCGTGGAAACGAGGGATATCTTCCGCAAATCCCCCTGATCCCCCTTCAATGCACAGTCCGACGTCTTAAGGTTATGATACGTTCTCGCCGCGAAACCATCCTCCTCCTGGTTTAATATTTATAAACCAGATATATATCGTCGCGTACCTGCGCCCGTTTCGTGCAGGAAACTCAGTTCCATTCACTGAGGGAGGGATCTATAGTCGAAATCGACTGTAAACCGGGATGGACTCGAAAATTTCCTCCAATTTTGCCGCCATTGTCTTCCTCGGCGGCAGCCGATTTCTTTCGATTTTTTCGACGCCTTCCCTTCGCGTTGTCGCCCATTCTTCGTGGAGACGCGGAACGAACGATTGGAGGGTTCGATTCGAAAGGGAGGAGGAATTTGCGGCGAGGCGCGATTCTCGGTACCGCTCTAAAAAAGACTCGGGTCATTTGGCAAAGTGCTACTTTGTGTCGCGTAAAGAAAGCGGCGTCGTCCCTCAACAACGCCCGGTTATTTCGCAGTCAGCGTTTTCGAGTCGCCTCGTCCCCTTCGCAGCCACCCTCGCCTCGAAAAGGCGAGGCATCGAACCGCGTCGCCTTCTCCCGCTTTCGAGCGGTCGGAATGCAAATGGTTCGAATTTGGGTCGCGCCATTTCGTCAATCAGGAATTGGAGGGCGAGGTGAGAACAGCTCAATCGATGAAAAACAATCCGGGCTCGAGGGAAAATCGTGGGGATTTCGGTCCGGTGGAGCGTGCGAATCCCCTTTCCCTTTTACGTCGGCGAGGAAAGGGAAAGGTATCGACGGAGGATGCACGGATGGAAATATGATCGTTCGCGGTCGGATAAAGGTTGGTAGCGGCAATAAAAGATAAGGAGACCGTTAGAAGCACAAAGGGACGAGCCGATGGATCGCGGAAGATTAACTTTCACGCGGCCGATTTGCGTAAACGGATACCTATCCATTCCATTCGACCGCTATCTTACGTAAACGCGGCAGTTACTCTCCGGCTCGATATCTATCGGTGAGGTCGACGATAAAAATGTTAGACCGACCGTTGGATCGTTGTTGAAGATAGATAAGGGATGCTTACGCAGAGGATTGGTGGAAAGAGCGGAGGAAATTTTTTTTATTATCGCGTAATAAAGATAGATAAATTGGTTATCAGAATCGAAATTCCGAGAACGAGAGATTTGGAAAAATTTCGAAAGTTTGGAGGAGGCTTTAGGATCGAAGGGAGCGGATGAAAAAAATTGGGTAACAGGTTAATCGGTTGGGAAATGCATAGCGCGTAGCCCCGGCAATAAGTTATCCGTGGCAAGGGAAAAGATTGTCGGTGGTTGGGAACGAAGGGATGGCGGAGAGGGCAGGCCGAGGCGAGTGTGGTGAATCAGGGATAAGAGGAGACGGGATTGGCGGAGAGGCCGAGGAGGGGGCCAGGACGTGGAGCAGTCGTTAATTTATGGACTTATTTTTCCCGGCGTGCGGTCGCAATTAATCCTGCGCTTTAATTGCTTCGTAACGCGGCAGCCCCTCCCCCTCCTCCTCCGACCGAAGGATCTTTCGATTTGATTAAGCGTATTCGACGGATGTCGCCGCGCAGTCCCGCGCCAAACGGACGAATCATTACGGCGGCGGAAGCCAGAAGGGAGAAAAACCTTCCTTCGGTTTTTACGTACGATCGTCGTACATTTGTCGCGGCCGGCCACGCGATTCCGCTCCCTCTCGTCTCCTCCGCTCCGATACGTAATCCTTGAAACGCGTGTTCGATCGTGGCGTTTGTTCGTTCGAAAAATATCTGCTATATCTCTCTGATAAAGAAGAAAAAAAAAAAAAGAAGAAAAAGAGAAAGCGAGAGATCTTTTGAGGAAAAATAATCCAAATATTTGATCGGGACGAGGAAGAGAGCGTTGTATAAAATTTCATCAAATTCCCGTCACATCGAGCCTGGACGAAAACCGAGTACGAATTAATCCACCGACGGTTTTGGACGTTCCCCGGTATCTCGCTGGACGTATCGGACATTTAAATCGTTGAAATACCAAACGAGAGACAATGGGCCTAGAGTTTTACGCCTAGGAATATCGGCACGTTATAAAAAATTAAAGGCCTTTGGATCTCTCGTAGTTTTATCGGGAGAATAAACTTTTTTCGGCGAGATTTTTTTTCTTCTCCCACCGAAAATAATTACTCTCAGCCCCATCTTTCCCCGTTATCTATAGGAAACCGTGCGAAATGTTCTTCTTCGCCGGTTTCCTCTTTTCTTCTTCTCTCTCTCTCTTTCTCTCTCTCTCTCTCTTTGTCTTTTTGTCTCGTTTCTCGTTTCCGCTCGAAATTTGGAAAAAAAATCTCGCGCGAGAATCGGGAGAGTGTTATATCGGGAGCCTCGATGGTTTCACGCGTCGAGGAACAAATCAAATCGCGAGCCGAGCCACGGTTTCCGCCATGAAATCGAAAAGTTACATCGTTTGTTTCTCCGGTTTCCGATATATGGTATACGGTTTTAATCTAAACTCGATCGAAACTCGATCGGAGAATTCGTCACGGTTCGATGACCGTCGACATACTCCCCTCCCTTCCATCCTCATACGCGTTTTTTTTTCTCCCTCACCTTTCCCCCATACATTTTCCACACTTCCGCACGTTTGACACCTGCCACGTGAATTCTTACTCTACGGAGCGGAAAGGACGCGATCGGTTCGAAATATTTCGTTATCCAAAATCGATCGCGTTTTTCTCTTTTCTCTTTTTGCCGAGAAAAGCGTTGGAGATCGTTTTCGCGTTGAAAGAAGAAGAAGAAGAAGATTCTCTCTTTCTCTCTCCTTTTTTTTATCAATTAACCAGCCACGTGAATTCTTACTTTACGGAGCGAGAAGGACGCGATCGGTTCGAAATATTTCGTTATCCAAAATCGATCGCGTTTTTCTCTTTTCTCTTTTTGCCGAGAAAAGCGTTGGAGATCGTTTTCGCATTGAAAGAAGAAGAAAAAGAAGATTCTCTCTTTCTCTTTCTTTTTTTTTTATCAATTAACCGGCCACGTGAATTTTTACTCTACGGAGCGAGAAGGACGCGATCGGTTCGAAATATTTCGTTATCCAAAATCGATCGCGTTTTTCTCTTTTCTCTTTTTGCCGAGAAAAGCGTTGGAGATCGTTTTCGCGTTGAAAGAACAAGAAGGAGAAAATTCTCTCTTTCTCTCTCTTTTTTTTTATCAATTAACCGAGTACGGAATTAGCGAGGATCGAGATATCTCTCTCGAGATCTGGGATATAAAGTCGTCGCCGGAAATGAGATGTTCGGTCCGTGGGTCGGTCCCTCTGACCTTTACCTAACTGTGAACCCGCTTGTTTCCATCGCGATGTGGAACGTTCTCCCGTGGCAGAAATAACAACCTCCTAATGCACTTAACGATCTCTCCGCGCCGGTATCGTTCGCCGTTTCACGGTCGTTTCTCTTCGACCCCCTGAAATTAGTGGGGCGGAAAGATACGGCGATTCCCGGATATTCGTGGTAAGTAGCGGGCAATAGCCTAAACACTCGTACGTTTTCTGGGACGAAAGTTAGACGCGAGTGGCAGAAGAGGAGTCGAGGGGGGAATTTACGGCCGCTTTATTTATCTCGTCATAGACGTAGGGAGGGAAAAAACGGAACGGAAGCAAGGAAAAGACCGTACGAAAATTTATCGTTTTATTTATCAGTCTCGTGCCTTCCTTTATAGAATTTTCCTCGGCCTCTCAGAGAGAGAGAGAGAGAGAGAAGGAAAGAGAGAGAGGAATATTTGATTTCGGCGAGAATACCCACAGGTATTGCACCCTTTGTCATTTTCGTTTCGCCGAAGAAAATATATGATACACTCTGGTCTTCGATTCGATTCCGATTTTTCTGAACTGATTTATTACGCGTATTACATCAACAACACACCTTTTTCTCTCGCGCAAGATCGAAGAATTTTCTAAAAGAAAAAGAGAAAAAAAACGAATAAAATGAAATTTCCCTCCCCTTTCTTATTTCTTTATTTATCAACGATTAAAAAACTGTACCGTGGACATGGACCACGATACAAAAGCCAAATTTCCTCGCGAATCTCGCGCTCCCATTTTCGCCATCCCAGTGTCGCAAGAACCTCCTCGTTTCCTCCTCCCCTTCTTATAAATCAT
>NW_006263682.1:1124246-1128179 GCF_000469605.1 Apis dorsata | reverse complement strand
CTTCTATCCGGTTGGTTAACCCGAGGATCCCCGGCAGCAGCCACGCTCCGCACGCCCCGCGGCTACGTTTCATATACCATTTATACCGTGGAACGCGTAATAATCGTCGGTCGTTATCGTGGATCGACCGCGGAATTTCCCCGTTGTCACCGTGACGAGAAAGAAGTAGAAATACACACACACACACACACACATATATATATATATACACACATATATTACATATAATATAACGATCGGTGGAAAATTCAACGGGAATTTGTCGGACGGGACGGAGAGAGGGGGAGGGGGAGAACGTCCCGGCTGGTTGGACGCCAGTTTCGCCCGTTTGGTTTTATCAAGCCAACCTGGTGGGCAGCTTGTCGAAATTAAACGGTACGCATTAATAAGTAATTTAATGACGAACACGCGGCGCGCGCTCCGCGTATAATATTCCGAATGCCTGGATTACCGTATCATATTGCGAATTCATCGCGTTGCACGCGCGTCACAGGCGGTCGGAGAGAGCGACGAAATTTTTCTCGAAATCGACGGATCGAACACCCTCCCCCCTCGCATTAACGAGCCCCCCAAGCCGTGTTACGTAATATAATGCGTTATTATAAAAGTGTTAATGGGCGGCGGTGTGCGGGCGGGATTATTAAAGCGGGCCTCGTATCGGAATTCGTTATGGGTTTCGAACGGGGGAGGGGGGAGAAGGGGGATGGGGATACGCTCGCTCCGCTATCGACAAAACTTTCTCGTCACTCACGTTGGAACTGGACGGACGTAGTAGCCACGGGACTGCTCTCCTCTCTCGGGATACACCGGCGGTCGGACGCGTGCTCGCCCGATTTCCATGTTCAGGAATTTCCGTAGGAATTTCCGTCGACGCTGTCTCGTTTTTTTCTTTTTTCTTTTTCTCCCTCCTTTTCCCTCGATTACACGCCCTCCTCCTCCCCGGTATAATAAACGCTCGAAAAGTCGTTCCTCCTCTCACTGAATATATACACATACACGTATTATATATGTTCGATGAGAGAGACTTATCTTTCGGAGCAAGACACGACGCCTCTCGGAAACATCGGTTTTGGAAATCGGTCGAGGTCGAGGAACCGATATCGAGGCGCGACGACATAGGAAGAGAGAGGAAGAAGGGAGAGGGCGCGAATAATTTTCAACGGGGCGAATCGATCGGGAAAATTGAATATTCTCGTTAAGAAAATATTTCCACAGGCTCGGCCGCGCGGATTAAGCCGGCTTTGAATCCCGCCGTTTTCACGCTTATCCCACCGGTTCCACGGTTTGCCTCGCGTTTTCAAGCGCGTCAACTGTGTGTCTCCTGCGCCTCTTCCCCACTGCTGGTGCGCTGTACACATCGAGGACAGGTTTCGAAAATCTTGACAGCGTCTGAACGAGGGAGGGAAGAGGAGGGAGGGGGGCGGGAAAGGGAAGTCGCAATTAAAATAATTATTTTTAGAGTGCGGCGCTGGCCGGCGACAAACGCGTTTGTCGACGATTATCGCGCGTTCCAAGTGGTGAATTTTGCGCGCTTCGATTTTGTTGTTAAAAGAAAAAAAAAAAGGAAAAGGGAAAATAAATAACAATTTCCGTCATTTGATCGGGAAATGGAAAAGAGACAGACGAAAAACGTCGGGGAGGATCGATGGAATCATTTCGAAACGTAAATGATAAATATCGTATCGAGTAATGGGGATGGATTTCTCTTTTTTTCTGGAAGGAAAAAGAAAAAAATTTCATTCGAACGATAACGATCGGCTCGTCGATCCCAGTTATACGCGTCTTCCCCAATGATCTCGTTCGTATCGGATAATTTTATCGTGCTGTCGAGAGCAACGAGGCAGAGATATTTTCGGCCGATAATATCGTACGCCCTAGCCCCACCGTGTACCGGTATTCCGGCGTTGCAACGGGGAGGAGGGTGCACTACTCGTGGAGCCCGCACAGCTCCACCCCCTTCCTGCGGCCGCGGACTTGACGGCTGATTGAAAAGTTACCGCGCCCCCAATCTCTCTCTCTCTCTCTCTCTCTCTCTCAAAGATGAGTCCCTGAAATTGAATCACTGCTTTCGACGGGGGTCGCCTCGCTTTCGCTTCCCGCGGGGGATGGATGGACCTACCGGCGTTTGTTTCGCGGACCATTAGGTCACGTCCCAAAGGGGATCTTGCCTCCGACGAGGATAACTCCGCTTCGATCTTTTGTGCCTTGGAAAGAAAGAAAGAAAGAGGATTATATACAATCGTTAATCTCCAGTTACACGCGGTCGAGAAAAATTTCTCGAGACGAGATCTCCATTGTTGGATTTTTTTTTCATTCTTTTTTTTTTTTTCTTTTTTTTTACTTCTTCGAATCAAGAAGTACGGAACGGAGATATAATAGTCGTCGAATTGTCGACTCACGACATGATAGGAGACCTGCGTGTCACGGTGCAATTTGTCCGAAATGGTTTCGAATCGCGACTGAGGGAGGAGGGGGGACTGTACACGGGCTCGATCGCATTAACGACATTTTTACGTGAGAACGCGGAAGGCACGCGATCGAGCCCGCGTGGAAGAAGAAAAAGAGGAGGCTTCGTTGACGAGAGGGGGGAAAGGAGAAGCTTAATCGGATTAGATTGTGTAATTAACGGGTGGTTCCAGAAATTGGAGATTGAGCGAGGATCCTGTCGATCCTCGAGACAACGCGTTCGAGCAATGGCAATTCGTTAATTACGAGGCATTAACGAATTGGTGGTGACACAGAGACCGTGGCGTCCGATCCCTGATGGATCCGCGAATCGCGTGGTCGGGTAATTGATAGTCGTCTGTTTGAAGAAGAGGGAGCGAGAGAGAAAAAGGAAAAGGAAAGAAAAAGAGAGGGAACACTTGTTTCGCCATCGCGATAATAATACTTCCGGTATACGTGAAAGGTATATAATAATGGATTAAAAAGAACTCTGCCCTTTTGGAAAGGAAACTCTAAAAAGCTTTCGCCGATGATCTCGAAGTTAAACTCGGGAAGACGCGGGTCAGAGTAGTTTTTTTCTTTTTCCCCTTTCTTTCTTTCTTTCTTTCTTTTTTTTCCTCGTAATTAAAAAACGGCGGCCGTCATCGTGTTTCCATTACGAGGAGAAGGCGAGGCGGCTCGTTACGAGAGAGTTTTGTCCGAACGAGAAAGGGAGAAGGAGGAGGTGGTTTCGGCCTCCATTATGGCTGGGTCACGCGCGTTAGGCCAACATAATGTATGCGTGTGTGTGTGCGAGAGCCGTTCTCTCGAGCGGCCTCCTCTCCACGGCACTCGCGCGGCCGCGAAAAAGAATCGGGCGACGCGATGCGCGATGCGGGATGGGTGGAAATGAAAAGCCGCGCTTTAGAGGCGCGGCGGGTCGAGGTTTAGGATCGCTACGCCGGTTTCTTAGAAACGGAGGGCGAGAACGAGAAGGCGGGGAAGGTGGGAAGAAAAGATGGACGGCGCGGATCTCTCCGCCGCGTTACAATCACGCCGCCTAGCCTCGAGGTTGTTAAGGAAAGTAACCGACGACCTCGTTATTTCCCCGACGACGAGCCGACCGGAAAGAGGAAGATGCCGATTCGCGGAGACATCCGTGGAACGCGCTCGTGTTTCTCAACCGGTCAAGAATCGCGACGATGAACACTCGTGGATCGTTTTCGAGAGAGAGAGAGAGAGAGGGAGGGAGAGCGCGGTATCGTCTCACGTACGGTCGTCTTCTCTCGTGCAACTAGAACAAACGTTTCCTTTTCTTTCTTTTATTTTTCTGATACACGGCTATCGTCGAGATGAGACAAGATATCGCGACAGTTTTCCTTTCCTTTCGGTTCTCAGCTCTCGGATTCTCTCCAACATCCAACGCCGGATTCTTGATTTAAGAATTTACGAGGGATTCGCGCCTGGGGTTGCGTATCGGGCGAAAGCAATCGGAAACGATTCGGTTTG
>NW_006263682.1:1121011-1124239 GCF_000469605.1 Apis dorsata | reverse complement strand
GCATAAGACATAAACCATTCCGGCGCCTACGCGTTTCCGAGGAATCGGTCCGGTGACGGATCGGGGGGCTGACCGCAGAGGGGGCGGATGGAACGGTCCATCTCATCCGCGGTGCGCTTTAATCAATGCTAACAATCCGGTTATTATTCGAAGGGTCGAGGGAAGCCGAGAGACCGAGAGAGAGATGACTTTTCGTCGAGCTTGCGAGGGTCAGTTCCTCCGGCCAACAAATTGCGCGTGCAAGCGACGTCCGTTTCGAGCAACGACGGATTAAAATCGTCCTTCCATCGTCATTATTTATTTTCACGATTCGAACCAACTTAGGTTAGATTAGATTATTATCGTTGGTCGAAACGCGGCCGTTCTTTAAGAAAGTTATCTTTAAGAAAGTTATCGCTTAAGAAAATTGGGAGTTTGGGCCCGAACGCAATTAAAGTTCCCAATGCGGCTGCCTCTGATTTATGGATCGTAAAGAAGATTCGTTACTACTCGTCCCGACAGTTCTCCTCGTTTTAAATAGAATACGCCGGCGAGGATTCGGCAAAGGAAGTCCTTCTTTCATTCCTTTCCCTCCCCACCTTAACCTTCGTTAACGAACATTGGCGAGTTCGTTCGATCGCTCGCTTTTACCATCGCCGTAACGGGTATAATTACCGCGTTGTTGCGAAACAATGCAACGACGTTGGACGAAAGGCGCGTGAACGACGACGCGAGAACAATCGTAAAAGGATTATTGGCCGCGATAATATCAACCGACGGCCTCCTCTCCGACGCCCGCCTCGGAGCGAAGGCGAGGGAAAGAGGCGCGCGAATGCACTTTCCTCGAGCGCGGCGGGCCAAACAACAAAGACGCCGCGGTTTTAATTACAATGCAATTTTCGCTCGCCCCTTTGAAACGCTGTTAGGCCCCCTCCGCTCGAACGCGCGGAGCAATCACGCGAGCATCGGCCGTGGCGGTCCCATGGCGACGCAACGCGCCGCGACGTTTTGATCCGCCAAGATTAAAGGGGTCCCGCCCTTTTCTCTCCCCTCTTGCGCTCCATCCATCGCGATACACCTCCTAGCAAAGCCCAAAGTGTGCGCAAACACATCCACGAGATCCGAGATTACGTACCATTGTCTTCCTCTTCCTCTTCTCGATCGTCTCGTGAACATTTCGCGAACATTTACGACGAGGTTTGTTTAAAAAATCCTCTAGTGGCTAGCTAATGCGCCAGCTTGCGAGACGGACTCGACTTCGATCCGATATCCGATTATTTTCTCGTCGAAGGGTCATCAAACAACGGTTGGGAAACTACTACTGTTACTTACATCCAACCTATTCTATGGTAGTCGGGGGTAAGATGGCGCGCGAATCGAACCCCATTTGCGATCCAATCCTGGCTGATAAATTCCAGAAAACGCGCNGTCACTGGCGGGATAGGGAAAGGGGAGAGAGGGCGCAAGAACTATAATGGATTATCGGTGGAGGGTGAGGCTGATCGGTAATCGAATATCAGTCGGGGGTTAAAATCCATCAAATCCTCCTCCATGTCCGCTCGACGCGACAAGTTACTCTCGCTTTTCTATCCCCGACGATCTACCCTCCCCTTCCTCCTCGATCGCGTGCTGGTCGCTGCAACCGCACTCTCATCGTTATCGTTCGCTCCTACGTACGTCTCGCGATTAACGCGTTCCTGTCGCATATGCTCCCTTTTTTTTTCGAGAAAACAAAATGGAGAAAGTCGAATGTTGGCTTCTCGAAAATAGGCGAGAATTCGTAGCCTACCACGAATGGCCGTAGTAATTTCTTTGTCTCGTCCTTTCGAAACGAGCGACGTTCCCTGGATATAAATCAAGGAGAACTCTTAAGGGGTGGCGTGATTCAACGGACCGCTTTTGTCGCAGCCAAGTGGTTCTTCTTCTCTTGCCTTTCTCTCCCGATACTTTATACCGGAAGAACGTTCGGGATCGAGTCGGTTCGCCAAGGGCTGGAAACGACGCGTTTCAAACCGTCGTTTCTTTTTCTTTTTCTTTCTTTTTTTTTTTTTCCCCTCTCGAACTCGATTTTTCCACGACCAACGCGCGATCGACCCGTCTTTTTTTCCATTTTGTCCTTTTTATTCCCCTCCTCCCCTTTTTTTTTTACACATCCATCGCATATGCGCTGCCCGATTACCGGCAGCGGCAAATCGGAATGATCGATCACGGGATCGGGAATTCGGTATATAGCGGAAAGCGGATACGACGAAAGTGGACAGAACCAGTGGCGTAGGTGGGACGAAACATTCGTAACGTTATTGTTCGAAGGTCGACGAGGTTGTCTACGCACCGACGTCCCCCATCCGTCATGATATCATCGGCCATCCACGAGCCTTTCAACCCTCCGAGCGCCATCACCACCGTTCCGGAACCCCATGTGCGAGTGGCGCGACCGTAATCGTGCACCAGGTGCCTCGCTAACGTTTCCTAACGAAGGACACAACCCCCGTCGTGCTTTTCGTCCCCGTGTGCTTCTCTCCCCTTCACCTTACCCCTCCCTCTCTCCGTCTTCTCTTATTTTTTTTCTTTCCTCTCCCCTTTCTTTTCTTTCTCCTCCTCTCTTCTCTCTCTCTCTCTCCCTCCCTCCCTTCTTTTGCCTCGCCAACAGGAGAGGCAAGACACTCGGGACAGACGGGCCTGGCTTCTCTTAACAAGCATTGAGCAACTCTCTCTCGGTACTCGGGACGTAAAAGGGACTTTTTGCTTGTTAGATTGTTTGCTCTCGTCGAACGGGAGAGGGCGGAGAAATTCGGTTTTTGCCGCGGAGAATAACGCGGCGTTCGTCTTCTTCTCTTTCGAGAAACCGAGCCGCGATCGTGGATCCCTTTTCTTTTCTTTTCTTTTTTTTTTTCTTTTCCAGAGAGGGACTTTCGTGATCGTGAGATCGTTCGATGTTATCGCGCCGTTAGATATCGTTAACGCCCACGCAAAAAGCACGGTGGAAAAACTGCATCCTGAATAATATTTGTTCGCGCCTGTACCACCCTCCCTTCCCTCCCTCTCCCTCTCCCCCTTCTTCGCGGTACGTAACGCAAGTTTGCGATTCGAAGGTTTGTTAGCGGCCTCTTCTGCCTTCTTCCCTTTCCCTTTGTTCCTCGGCAGAAATCTCAAAGAGGGCACGGAGACACCCTTAGGACGGTAATATAAGACGGGGAGGCTGAAGCGACGAAAGTAGTCTTTCGAGGGGAAAGCGGAGTGTTTGGAAAT
>NW_006263682.1:1117131-1120708 GCF_000469605.1 Apis dorsata | reverse complement strand
TTTTTTTTTTTTTTTCTTCAGATTCCAAGTGGGACGATAGATTGGCCCTGTTCGAGTCGGAGCTTTGCTTGCTTTTCGCCGCTATTTTCTCTGCTATCGATGGATTTGACGGGAATTCTCTGCTACGAAGTAATCATCCCTTACGATGATACGAAATACGTATCATTGGTTCGATAGGATCGGTTGTAAAACTCATCTACGAAAACAAGGAGCAAGAAAATGGCCAAACGGTTTCGAATCATGGATTGTTCGCGCTGCGCGATTTCAGCACCCGCTATTTATCCTTCGTTAAATCAATGAGGCAGTTTTATTCCTCTTTCTACTCGCCGATATCTTCTATGAGCGGCGTAAGTATCCACACGGATATCTCGGCAGATTTTACAAATCCTTTGGCCAAACAAGTGGCGAGGATCTGGCAGGTGCCATTTGCCATTGAAATCCTGCTGCCATTAGAGACGTCCGATCTAAATCCCGGTGGCATTTGCGCACCGGATTGTCGTCTTATCCTCGTGTCTCTCTCTCTCTCTTTTTCTCTCTCCCTCCCTCTCCCTCCTATCCCATTCTCCCTTCTCTCATTTTCTCCTTGCTCGCCCGCCTTTCTCACCCCTCGTGCATTTCGGTCTTGTTATTTCACTACTCGTCCCTTCGCGGCGGCGGCCGGTTACTCGCCAATGTAGAATTTCTCGTGGACCGTTTCTGGCAGCGAACGTTACCCTGTTAAGATCCACAAAGCAAACACCGGGGCGGAGATAAGAGTGTCCTTCGGGAACCCGCCAAGGATAACAGAGAGCTTTAAAAGGTTCGCGACGTCCTTGCCAGCACTTTCCGCAGCACTGCCCGTTTTTCAAATTCGATTCGTGCCGTTCGTTGCCTTTCCATTCCATCGACACGCGACGCGTAATATTTTACAGGTTTTATCTCGTGTTTCTTCTTCTTCTTTTTCCTCTTTCTTTTTTTCTTTTCTTCCTCTCTTGTATCGAAGGCGATAAATCGTTTCGGATTACGACTCGGCTTCCGCCTCTTTTCGTTTTTCATTTCTCTTCAAGAATTCGCCGATTATTGCAATATCGTCGCGATTCGAAAAATTACCGATTCGGATACGCGCATCGTATTTTTTCGTTTGTTCGCCCTATTTCATCATTTCGACTAGAACGAGCCGTTCCATCCACTCCCAACTTTCGCCGACCGGCCAATCCTATTGACAACGATGCTTTTCAATTCGTTCTTCTTGTTACGTATTCAATTAGCCCGCCGATCTTGCGGATACGTTCCTCGAGAGATACGAAAATCCGCGGAAGACGGATAAGGGTCGGTTCCTCGGCAAAATAACGGGAATAATTTAAGACTTTATCAACGTTGGGTACACCTGAGGAGAGGAGGAGGGATCTCCGAATGGAGGAGGTGCACTAAAGGATACTCGATGGAGAAATATCGGTGAATTCCTTCTCCCCAAAAAAGTTCCAGAGGAAGAATAATCGATATTCCGGACATCTCTTTACAAAAGGAGAGGGGGGGAGTGTAACATGCACGATCATCTTCCTAATCTAATACTCGCGTGATTCCCCGCGTCGTCGAATCATAGGATTATCGAGGTCGAGGAATTCTATAAATCATCGTTACGCTTCCTTTTCCCGACGAATCTAGGTCTCTCGGTTCACACGAGGGCACATTTTTCTCTTTCGAGTTCGCTCTCCTCAAAAATTTTCTCGTACATTTTCTACGTATACGTATTTCTCTCACCGTGGACCATTTTCTTCGCTTTCATCCCTCTCGAAGGTCCAAGTGCGGTCGCCGTGACCCGCGAAATCCGGTGTACACCCTCGACACCCTCCCCGGTATCCGTCTTTAATTTTCGTAGATGCAGCGAGGCGCAGAGAGTTGTGTGTCCCGCGATGATTATTCGGAGTGATCGGGGTGGCGACTTGTTCCCCGCGCAGGGGGAGACGAACTCGAGCGTAAGAGATTGCTCTGCTTTCCTATCTTCGAACTTGTCCTCGAGTTTTCCCTTTGTCCGCCCCCTTTGGCCTCCAACGGACCCTTTAGCGCCCTCGTGTGTCAGTCAGTCAATCAACGTAGGAATCTAGCGGTTCCTACAAGCCCCTCCCCTTCAAAAACTCTTAGCACCGCCGATATTAAAACATCCTCCCCCTTTTCACCTATCCTCTCTCCTCAGAAGAAATGAAGCCTCCTCCCGAAATCCACTATTCTCGCGTGGATAGTTTCAAGGAGTATAAAATAGAAGAAAAATTATCGAATAAAATTTAATTCGCTCCACGATTGATTCTTGATGTTACGAAGAAGAAGAAGAGTAAGAAAAATAAGCCGATAAATTGTCGAAGGAATGTGATATTGTTCAAAGTTACTCGCTGTTAAACGCATAAAACGAACGAAGAAGATATTCTCGTTCGGATCTGGCAACCGACCGTCTCTAATTTGCGGGGTGGAGGAAAGGGGTGGGTGGCATTGAGACAGGTCAGTCCGCTGTGAAAATCGGATATATGTATTTACCCACTGTTCACCCTATCTTTCTCTCTCCCCAGGGGAACGGGAAATCCAGTTATGAATACGGGATCGTTGCGTTGTTTTTAGCGGTTTGCCGGCGAATCACGCTCGACGATCTCTCTCTCTCTCCCTCTCTCGGTCGGCGGTTACTCGGCCGCGAAATCGATTAGTTACGCGGAACAATAAACGGACGATAAATTAGGTTTCCGAACAATCGGAGATGTAAACGTTTTGTTGTTGCATCGGGAGGAGGAGGAGGAGGAGAAGGGGAAGGATGATTTGGAATTTCAACACGCAGTTGGATCACACGCGTGAGGAAACGAAAGGAAGGAATTATTCTTCGGAATGGTTAATTCAGAAATGTTTCTCGTCCCAGCTTTTCGAAAGCTTTTTAATCGACTGGGCACGTTTCCCGATAATATTCGTCGCGGTTCCAATAAACCGCAATCAAGTTTGTTACCCACCTTTATTTCGTGTTTGGAACTTTGTTTCGGCCACGTTTGCACGGCGGTAGAACCTGCAAGGTTCCTGCAAACGTGGTTGCGAGACCAGACGACCGTTTACGTTATGCCAACTCCTCCCGCTCTCTCTCTCTCTTTCAATCTCCTTTTCTCTCCGCTTCATCCCTCTCCTTCCATCTATGTCCATCCTCCTCTCGCCACAGGTTGTTCGGGAAAATATTAGCCGCGGGCTTCGTAGCGTTAAAGGGGAACGGTTAAATTAATAATTCGCAAATTGGCAAGAGAAATGCCGCTCGTACCTCAGGACAACCCCTCTCCACTTCTCCCCCTCTCGTTGCTCCTTTTCGGGTGCAGTTTGCGGTGTTTCGACTAGGGTGGCACCAACGACACGACTCTCTCTCTCTCTCTCTTCGAGACGTCTGTTTTCGACAAGCGACCGTCGATTAAACAGGCAATTAGCATCGCAGGGGAATCACGGAGGAAGGAAGACGATCGCATTTCTCGAGAAAACGTTGGAGCATCGACTTCATTAGCCTTTTCTCGACCTTTTCGCTTTTCTCCACTTGTTCGCCAGAATTTTTCTCTCGTCTCGCCCAGGAGATTAATTATGCTCG
>NW_006263682.1:1113960-1117067 GCF_000469605.1 Apis dorsata | reverse complement strand
GTTGTTCGCCTCGTTATTACGGTCGGGGACGCGCGATTTCTCTTTTGTCGGGGGGAGGGGTGGGGGCCGATTATCGGGCCTCGAACACCTGTAATCAACCGACTTTTCCCTTTTCTCTTTCCCTTCCTTTTTCGAACGCGCGCCGACCGATTTTTAATTTTCTGCCACGCGGAGCACGCGGGGGAGGGGAACGTTTCGCGAAACGAGCGACAGGGGAGAAGAGAGTTTCGTCGATTTCGTCTACCGCTAATAACACTGATCTCGAATCCGCTCGCTCAAGGTGGTCGTTTCCTTTCCTTTCCAACGCCTTCGTGCGTGTATCGCGCGAGACCGTCGCGGCAGGATAATAATTCGATCGGTAACCGTAATTACGGGGCCCCGTTCCCAGACACCGAGGCACGAGCCCCTCGTTTCCCCTCGCCGCTCCGTGACCAAACTTATCATTGCCAATGCAAACAACGTCATTATCGTCCTCCTTCGAACCCGCAACTTTCAACGATTTTATTCCGATACAGGTTCCCTCGTGGGATACGACCAGGAAGAAATATCGATCGATATTTAGGTGTACGCCTTTCGCTCTCGATTCGATCGCCGCCTGAAACATTCCCCGGAAGAGCATCGTTCCGCCGCCGTTCTTCCCGCGAAAATCGTTTTAAAATCGTGACAAGATCGAGAGACGATAATTAATCGGTCCCCTCGTTAATAATGTCGAAGCGTGACACCCCCTCTCCAAAAGAAGAATCCCCTTCGATTTCATTGAAGATGCAGGCGTTAAAGATGCCGTAAACTCGCCAAGGCGGATCCATTAATCCTCGAAAGGTTGCACTGTATAAGGAAGGGGGGAGAGAATAAATGATCGGGAAAAATGCGAGAAGATGGGCGCGCGCCTCCTATCATCCATTCTTCGGTAAGCCGGGAGAGGATGAGAGACTTTCTAGCCGATTCGACGCAATATCCGTCGCATCGTAGCTGCGTGAATCGGTTGACGTTGGAATACACGCTGGAAGGTACATCGCTCTCGCGCGTGTAGGCTAGGTAGATGTGTGTGTGTGTGTGTGTGTGTGGGATAGTCTCGTTTTATTTCTGGGAGCGTGGACGATCCCAGTGCACGGGAAATTGAAGGATGAAGATAAACGAGAATTCTGACGCAACGGGCGACTGCTATCGATACGCGCGCGTGTCAGGACGATGAGTGCGGCGAAGAACGGAAAGGAGAATAATCGGCCGCGTAATTCTTATTTAGAACCGGTAACCAGACGTTTCCGTTGACGCTCCTGCCGATGTCGCCGCCGTGTCGCCATTTTCGCCATTCCTCCCCTCCCCTCCCCGCTCGATCACGATCGCGCCGATGCATTTTCTCGCGTGGAAGGCGAATTATTATCCGAGGCCATTTTGAATATAAATGGTGGAAAATCGGCACGGACGTCTCCTGCCCGACAACCTTTCTCTTTAATTACGTTCAGATCGGTCGAGGGGGGGGGAAGTCGATTTTGGAGCCAATATTCAGACCAGTTCTCATCTCACCGTACTCTTTCGCCGATTTTCGAGAGACTTACTCGAAATTTTCAGAAGGTTTCCTCGATGATGTTCGGTCGAGTCGTTGGTAATTTTCGGAGAATTCTTCGGAGATGGAGAGATAGTCGGGAGAGGAGGGGGATCGTGGATCGAGACACGAGGCTTTAACGAGGCGTGTAACGAGAGAGTGGAACACGGGCCTCGCAACCCTTTCTTTGTCGGCGCAGCGAGGTAAAGGGAAGGTTGCGATTTCGGAGAGCTCCGGGCAGGTTTTCAACATGTTAATTGTATATTTGAGGTGAGGTGATAAACAAGGCTGTGGCTCGGCTCGGTAGCTCGGCTGCCGAGCTCTAGAGTCTTCATTACAGCCGGTAATATATAACCGCGGGCCCCGAGGGGGCATGCTCCTCCATGCTCCTCGAACGAGTTACCGAGCTTCGATATACCCGGTGACCCGGCAACGCGCTCCCGTCCGACGCCCTCTCTCTCTCTCTCTCTCTCTCTCTCTCTCGGTCAGCGAAAATTTCGAAATTTCAGGTCAAAAGGTTTGAAATCGTTCGCGAAATCGCCATCATCCCTCCGTCTAATCTACTCCGTCAGCCGTATTTCCTTCCTCATTAATTCCGTTCTTATCGAGACTCGGCCGTTCTTTCCCCTCGTTCTTCTATCGAGAGACTCCCTTCGAATCTTAATTCGAATTTTAATTCGCGATATTAGGGGGAGAGGGTGGGGTTAAACCTCGTAATTAACCTCGTGGTGGTTATGTCAATGGAAGAGGAAGCCGGTAGGTAGGGCGCAAACTCGTCGAAAGGTGGATTGCCGCGAAGTTCGTCGAATCGGGTAATCGCGATCTCGCATCTACCGGTGCCACTTGCCTCGCAGCGGATATTTTCTGGATAAGGGCTCGAGCGAGTGAAGGGGGGAGGGGAGAAAAAAAGGCGAAAAAGATGAGAGAAACGGCGCGCGCGATCTCGATCGCATCGTGAAAGCGGCTCTCTCGCGACGCTTGCACGCACACAGGCGCGATCGATTGGCCTTCGGGTGGAAGAGGTGCGAACCGGTTCCTCCTCGAGCGCGACTCGATTTTTCGACGTGGAATTCGGAGAGGCCGAGGCCGTTTCCACAACCCTCTCCACACGCTCGTCGCGGGGAATCGTGAACGACCGCTTTCCTCGTCCTCCCGACGAGATAAGAAGAGGAAGAAGGAGCGGGGCAGAGGGAAGGAAGCGGCGCGAAACAGAGGTAGACGGGGAGGCACGCCCCCTCGGTCGCGTCAGATTTTATTTATCGCGCCGTGGCTTTTTGTTTCACGGTAAATACCCCGGGCATTTAGGAGTAAGACGTTGCCCGATTTATGGTCCCCTCGGCTCCCTCTCCCTCCGCCTTTGCTTTCGAGCGCCCTTTTCCTCCCCTCTCCTCCGCTCTTCCTCCCTTCGTTTCTCGATCCTTTCCGCGACACGGATCCTCACCGGAACGTCTCTCTTCTTCCAGATAAACATGGAGGCCGTCACGTCCACCGACTACGACTCGTCGAATCTGAGCAGAAATTTCAACCAGGTGGGGTTCAACACGTACAACTACTCCCAGTTCGA
>NW_006263682.1:1109557-1112996 GCF_000469605.1 Apis dorsata | reverse complement strand
GGTGGTGGTGGTGGGGAAGTGCGGTGGGGATAGGATGAAATCGGGGCAGGAGCTCGGTTACGGGAAGCACGGGGAGCAAGTGGGCGGCAAGTCGAAGGGCCACGATGTCGGTCACGGGTTCAAGGTGGAGAACATGAAATACTACGGCGAATTGAAGGGCTACGACTTGAAGTCTTACGGGACTATCGACAAGCCGGGTGCCGTTGTCTCTGCCCACGAGAAGTCCCATTTGCACGGGGCGGAGAAGAACGGTCACGACAAGTGTCACTCCAAAGTGTCCTGCTCCTCCTCCTCCCCCTGCTCGTCCGCGATGCAGAGTTACGGCCTGTCCAAGGTCGGCGGCGGTGAACGTCCAGCCGAGAAGAGCGTGTACGCCGATCACTATTATCACCGATCGTCGCACTCGAAGCCGCAAACCGCGTATCAAGTGTACCAGGAGACCAAGTACTCGTACAACGTGAGCGGGGTACCGGGGACGCCGGCGCAGGCGAGCGCAGCCGCAGCTTTCTTCGCAAGGTCAGTTACTCAATCTCCTATACTAGTACTACTACTACTACTACTACTCGCGATCACGCGCCTCTCCACCTGTTTCCGCCAAAGATTTACGACTCTGCCTTTCATTCTTCCCTGCTCATTGTTCCTTCTGCCTATCTGTAATTGTCCACTGTCCTGCCTACCGTTTGTTTACCGTTTCCCCCTTCCCAACGAAACGGATCGCTTATCCTTTCTTTCCCGACTTTTCTTTCCAAACTTCCCTCACGCTCGAAATTATACTATTCCTATTTCCTCTTTCCCTCCTTTCTCTCCGTTCCACTTCGCATCGTTGCCCACAGTTTCAACAGAGAGATCGCTGTTCGTTGTATTTTTTGAATTCGTCCTTAATAGGTCGTGACGAACGAGGAAGGAATTGCCACCAAAAGTTGGAGGAGAACAAAGCGAGAACGAGAACAGCGAGATGTAAAGAACGGTAGGGAGTAGTAGGAAGGGAGGTTTCAATTTTCCCTGTTCTCACGCGCGAGAATCAAAAAGAGAGAGAGAGGGTTGCGGTCTCGCGAACAATCGCGGATCCACGGAAGGAACAATCGGAAAGGTGGTGGTTGGCGAGGAGGGTTGCGCGCGGTTTTCTTAAGACCGTCTGGAGCTTTGATCTTCGGGGCCAGAGGTTTTCGACAAGCGATTCTGGAATGAAAAGCGTGCGGCCGGGGCTCGCGTGAGAGCGTTCGGTCGTGCATAAATCGCGTGCGGTTCGCGAGCAGGGGCGAGGGGGATAAAGCTCCTTCCGGGGATATCCGTGTTCTCCCTTTAACCCTAGCCCCTCGCGCGACCCCTCGACCCGTTTAATAAACCTCTCCACATAGATGTTGCTCGCCACATAGGTCCACGTTCCTCCTAGCTTTCGCGGCTCTACGCCGCACGATCGGGTTCTCTCCACGAAGCACGAGTTATTAGTCGAAAGTAATTACGAGCGGCGCGGTTAATAAACGATCCATCGCTACGGGATCGAGACTTTCGCGATCGCCTCCATTAACGGAAATACGTATATAGCGGCGGAGAGAGAGATCGACAGGATCTCCGCTCGATTTTATTCGAGATAGAAAGAAGAAGAAAAAAAAAAAAGAAAGGAGAGGAAAGAAAAATAGAAAGGAATGCGGACGACGCGGTTAACCGAGGACGGGTGATAAAGCGGAGCGCGATTTCGAAGGAAATCGGCGGATACGGGAGCGGTAAAAGTTATCTGGAATGCGTTCCCCGGGGAGTGGCGGGAATCGAGTGGCGATCCTCGCTCGAATCGAATCGAGTCGTATATCGTTAATGGATATATGCGGCGTCGGCGCAACACGGTTGGTCCTCGAGCGGTGATCGTGACCCGGCTGCGAGAACGATTCCGATCGACTCGTCGTCTCGCGGGGAGAGAAGCGGCGCCCTCGTGTCGTTCCTCCTTCCTCGTCCATTGTCGGCCATTCCTCGTCCCGGGATTCTTTGGAATCGGTGTGCGTTTACCGTCTCGTAGGAAGTCGTCGCCGAGGGGCGACGAGAATTGAAATTAATCGCGCCTCCTCCTCCTCCTCCCCTCTTCGCGCGACGACCGCCGAGGCGGACCGTCGATCGGAGAACGGAGGCGAAAATTTATTTCACGGGGCCCCGACCCGCCAAACTCGCCTCGTTTCGAGCCAACGAATTATTTCCTGGTTGGCCAAGTATTCTCGTCGCGGATGTAAACCGCAACCACCTCTCGAAATCGCCGGGATACGAGGTGCCGTCCCGTTAACTTTCGAGCTTCATGAATATTCTCGGCCAAACGATCATCGAGAGGGACCGTATGTATATGCTCGCTCNGTACGCTCGCTTTCTTCGCCGTTTTCTTCTCTCTCTCTCTCTCTCTCTCCCTTCTCTCCCTCCCGTATCGTGTCCACGCGTCAATTTCCTCGACAGGTTCGCTCTGGGACCAAAGTTGGAATTTCCAAAGTTCGATGGTCCAAGCATCTGACGCGATAAACCGGGACAAAATTGACCAAGGGGTCACGAAGAAGAGGTGTGGATACCGTCGTTCACCATTTTATTTATTTTTATTGGCCATCTTTATATCGACCCTCTACCGTTTCCCTCCCCTCTTATTTCTTCCCTCTATTTGAAGAGACGATTTCGCCTCCACGATTTTTCGAACTTTTCGAAACGACAAATCGCGATCGAAAAGGGTTCTGGTATAAAAGATACGCGACGACGCCTGCTCGAGATTTAACTATCACGTCCCGTTGGACGCGTAATATCTGCGGTGAGAGTTGGACAGGATGGAGGAGAGGAGGAAGGAGAATCGGGGGGAGGGGGGAGGAAAAAAGGAGGGAAACATCCGGAGTCCCGGCTGAATGACACGCGCTCCGTCTTATACATATTTATGGCCCGCGACGACGTTCGTTTCGTAGAACGGAGGTTGGCCTCGTGCGCGAGATCGTATCGGCGATAGGAGAGCGGTCCTTAATTGGACAGGTGACATTTCCTCTTCAGTTTTCTCGCGTAATACCTCTAACACACCGACCCTTTGTTGGCTCCGAAAGGCTCGTTCCTTCTCACGGAAATTCCCTTCCCCGTCTACGTTTCGCGAAACAACGACTTACACGCCCTTCGATCGAAACGGATCTCCCCTGCCCTCCCTCGATCTTGCCCTCGAATCGTCGATGCAACGATGGCACGACGAGGAATATCTCGTATCTCGTCTCGAAAGAAAAGAGACGAATGAAAGAGGAGCGCGAGAGAATGACCTCGAAGGCTGGAGGACCGGTCGAATATATCCTCTGGGTCACCGTGGGTTTGAACTCTTCGTTCAACAGGTAGCGCTCTCGTAGTCCGGGTCTGCCAGCGACCCGGCCCTCTCCATTATATTCATATCATGTAAATGCGCCCTACCGGCGCTCCGCCGACTGCCTCCCATTTTCCACCCTAG
>NW_006263682.1:1105203-1109300 GCF_000469605.1 Apis dorsata | reverse complement strand
ACGAACGGAGAGGAAACGAGAGAGAGAGAGAGAGAGAGAGAGAGGATATTATCTGTGGAAAGGGGAGAGAAAGAGGGAGGGGGGAAAAGAAGGAGAAGGAGAGGTAGATCGAGATGGCAGAAGGCTCTACTTTGCATTTATTCTAATGGGATAATACTCGGTGTCTTGCCACCTCGTTTGCTATAATAATTCCGCTCCGTGATACTTTCGATCATTCCAACTCGGGGTCGTTCAACAGGAAACGAATAATTGGAAATTGGAAAGAGAATAATGTAATAATTTCCCTTTTTTTTTTCTTCTTCTTCTTTCTCCCTTCCACTCGATGTGTATACCTGCGCATATACACGCGCAGACCCTAGGCGGCCAGTGTCATCGCGTGGGCGACACGCACGTAAGCCTGTCCATCTTTCCCTTTATAACGCCAGCCCGTGTTAACGCATCGACTATTAACTTAAGCGACGACCGTATGTCACTGTAATACCCCTACACGGGTCCAAAGCCCCATAAAGGATCACCGAAATCACGCTAAAAGGTTCCCAAGAATTAATCTTCCATTTTAAAACGTCCGTTACACGCTCCTCTCGTTTCCTTCGGAGGAGCCTTGATCCCCCTTCCCCCTCCCCTCTCTCCAAGGGAGAAGATTCGATCGTATTCTCGAAATTCTCGATGGTGGTATCCCGTGGCGTCCCTCCGTTTCAATCGATTGTAACTCGAACTAACGTGTCCCAGGAATCGTGTTCACGGTTAATTTTTGGATGTTACGTATGTCGGGTGAAACGAAAGGGGGAGGGGGGATCTCGATGCCTCCGCCTCCCGTCCCAATTGAGACCTCGATTTCGCCAATTAGAAGAGAAATGCTCGCATTACTTGGATCGACGGGGATCTTAACGAGTTTCACGAGCGGATTATTAAAAGCCGATAGCTCTCGGTCGAGCTGCACGCACGAAAGGTGTTCGAGATGTTGGATGGCGAGACGAGGCGAGAGCAGGGGAGGGGATTCAAAGAGAAAAGCAAGGCGTGGAGGGGCGGCGAAGTTTGTAATTATCTTGCCGGACGTGGTCGCGGTTGTACGTGAGCCGGTGCGATCGAGCAATTATGTCACAGTTCGGTATCGATATTACTTTTCAATTTGATCCCGATGCATCGACGATTCCGTGCTGCTCTCTTCTTTCCTTTCGCGCGTTTCGCGCTTTTTCCCCTCCTTTTTGCGCCAATGACGAACCTCCCGTTCGTCATTTTCTCCTCCTCGTTCGCGACGCCAATTAACGGGCAGGGACGTGCTGCACCGTGGACACCTATGATTAGCCGGTTAAGCCGGCGCGATGCGGATATTGAAATCGCACGTTGGTGTAATTGCGTAAAAAGGAGAGGGAAGCGGGAAGAGAGATCGAGCGAACTTGGCCTAAATTATCGCTCCTACTCAATTTATTATTTATGGAATATTAACGGCAAACGGGATTTGTTCTATTTTGTGCGCTGGAACGATCGTTTAGGATCCTACTCTTTCGTGACCTCGTCTTTCATTTTCCCAACGCTACAATTTTTATAACTATCCATACTTTCAGAAATTTCGTTTCCCTTTTTTTAAAAAATTTCGTATTTCATGATCATCGACTTGTAATCGTGTTTCATTCTTTTTTATTAATTCGATAAATTAAATTTTCGAAATTCAATTGATTCGTTCTACCTTGTGCGCTGGAACGATCGTTTAGGATCCTACTCCCTCGTGGTCTCGTCTTTCATTTCACCAACGCTAAGATGAACAATTTTTATAACTATCTATACTTTCAGAAATTTCGTTTCCTTTTTTTAAAAAATTTCGTGCTTCGTAATCATCCATCGACTTGTAATCGCGTTTCATTTTTTTTAAATTAAATTTTCGAAATTCATCAATTGATTCGTCCTACCTTGTGCACTAGAACGATCGTTTAGGATCTTACTCCTTCGTGACCTCGTCGAGTTACCCATCCTTTCATTTCTCGAACGTTACGATGAACAATTTTTATAACTATCCATAATTTCAGAAACTTCGTTTTCTTTTGAAAAATTTCGTGTTTCATTTTTTTTTAATTAAATTTTCGAAATTATTCATTTCTATCGTTTATCGAAATGAATCCGTTTAGCGGATCTCGTTTCGTTTTACGTTTCACGAACGATCATTAGAATATCTACGTAGAGTTTAAAACGAATTGACGGTTCGCATTTCGCGCTCGACCGATAAAATCGAAGTACGCGATAATTCGGGGAACTCGCGGGGACTCGAGAACGAGGCGGCGATAGCCTAATAATTAACGCGGGGCAAAATAGCGACGAGTGCGCCGAATCTCGGCCCGGAATCGGGATGTCGCGATTAAAACGCGGGTTGAACGCACCGGTGTACGTAGAATCGGTGCATCGTACGTGACCGGCCGTTCCCTCGTACCTGTCGTGATAACAGGTCTGCGAGAGGGTCATTAGTTATCCAGCATTATAGGCCGGCTGTACGATTCGAATCAATTTGGAGGTTGGTAACCCGTGCTGCTACGTGGCTTCCGTCACACTGTTCCATATATCATCGTGGATTGCGTGGAGGAACGATCGTGGAGAACGTCATTTGGGGAGGGGAGGAGTTTCAAGTTTCCACGGGCGAACTGAAGAATCGGGATTCGAATTGTTTTCTCGAAATCTCTCGATTCGAAAAGAAGCGAATAATTGTCACCGCGCGATTGTGGCGGGGAATTTGCATACATGCAAATTGAACGTGAGCTAGACTCGCGCCTGTAATTATCAATTATTTTCACCGCGTTGTGCTCGCGGTGTTAATTTAACCCTGCGACCTCTCTCGTGCCTCCATGCAAATGACTTCTCCTTGCTTTTTCGTGGCTCGCTTCTTCCACCGCTTCTTCGACCCCTTTTCTTCCGTTGAAACGAGAAATTCCGCTTCGTTTTGAGGAGAGGTAGAGAAAGAGAGAGAGGAAAATACGTGGCGCCGCCTCGGCCTTGTATATCCTGTCTGCGTTTCGCTCGTATATACCCGTCCTCTGCATGTGCTGTTATTATTATACGAATATTTCGCGATTACCAAGGCTAGCGAAGCGATCATGCCGAAGGGACGGACGGAATTTAAACGACGGTCGGCCATTTAGCAGGTCGAATCACGTGCGCGAGGAATTTTTCGCGGGGATGGCGCGCTTCTGATTTTCTCATTGCCCGCTTTCCTTCCTCTGCACCCGTACTGCACGTCGGTCGACGAAACGGGATATATCGAGCAGTGAATTTCCCCCGACCGATATCGGGTTAACGACGCCTAAATGACACGGAACCGATGTTTAATTACGTGGCGAAAAAGGGACGAAGGGACGGGCACGGCTTTGTTTGCGAATACGCGGCGAGCGGAAGGAGCTTTATGAAAATACGCCCGATACAATGGAACTAATAACGCGAAACGCAATATGCTTCGTGTCATGATCGCCATGATGAAACCAGCGCGGAAAGATTGGAATCGAAACTCGGTATCCGTGAGAGATGGCGAGGCGCGGTAGATTTGAGTAGAGATTTGAGTAGGTTTTCACTTGGCAGAAAAAATATCGCGCCTCGTGTGCGCTGGATGGTTAGATGCGCGCCCGAAAATTGAAGATATTCTCACGGAGGGGGGAGGCGGTCGAGGGCCGGTTCGTGGTTTTCTAGATTCAATTATAGATCCTCGACTACGCCCGGGAGAAAAAGGTCGGCCGCCGATGATAAATCAGCGCGGCGAGACTATTGGTGGCGCGATACAGAGTTCTCCTCCAGTCTCGTTTCACCTTCTCCCTTATGGGGCAAAGTGTCACGATTCGACGATAATAACGGCAACCGCGGGACAAGTCTCGTAATTTCGTAAGTAATCACGTTTCTCGACACGCGTTCTCAATCGAGTCGTGTTTTCGAAGAAAGAAAAAAAGAAAAAAAGAAGAAAACGCTCGGTCCAAATTTCCTTCCCTCGAAATCGCTCGAAATTCAACGTGCAATATCGCGATCGCGGCGGGAACGAGACAGTGGCGTTGCGGGAATCGGCATGACAAAATAACGAACAGCTCAATTAGACGCGCCGTAAAATGCAAATGTATGCGCGTGCCGGC
>NW_006263682.1:1102546-1104605 GCF_000469605.1 Apis dorsata | reverse complement strand
CTTGGGACCCGCGGAAACGTGGGAGCCGATTATTTAACGTTTCCGCGTTTGGAAAAAGAGATAGAGGAGAGAGAATGAGTGGATTTCGACGGGAATAATGTCGAAAGGATATTAAAATTTCACGGTTAACGGCTCCTTTGGAAACCACCCGTCGTATCGAATGCCCATCGTCGTACGCGCGCGCACACACGCAACACCCATTCGCCAGACACGTGAAACGCACAATGAACGTTTGTGATTCACCGCGTAGGTAGAAAAGTCGTTCGTCCGTAACCAAACGGATGTAATAACTTTAATTGTTAATTAACGCCGGGCTTTGTGTCGGACACCCAGGAAGCACCCTGGGTACCCCGTTCCTCCTCCTCCTCCTCCTCCTCCCGCCTTTCCCGCCCTCTCACGCTCGAATATTGCTTTATCGCGCTTTGTTCTTTGCCCGTGGAACTCTTTGCGATTCAAATATCATTTCCTAAGTCTCTCGCGTTGCGGAGCTAATTAATACCCTCGAATTTAATAACGGCAAGTCTGCGGGCTTATATACGGCCGCATATGTGTGTGTGTGTGTGTGTGTGTGTATCTTCACCTAGATGGAGATTTATGTTTTTAATTAGCGAGGCTACCGCCCTCTCTGTCGTTTAATTATGAGATCTCCTCGCGCGCGGATCTTTGAATTTCCCGCGTTTGAACTCCACCTATTTGTTCCACTATTCGCGAAATCCACTTTTCTTTCGAGAGGGGAGAGGCCTCTCGTTCGATTAGATCCATTCGCGATCACGGCCGTTTTCCAAACGCCGCGTTTGTCCCTCCTCTTTAATTGGCCCGCTTACGGATTATTTTTTTTATCAATCGATCCTTCCGTTCCCGTTCACCAGCACGGAAAAATGTTTATCGATTGTAAATGCTCGTCGAACCATTATTCCCGACGAGTCATTCGTAATCTTTTGTCATCCTCGTCCGATATTTCCAGATCGGGCTTTTTCGCTTCCGTAGTCGGATTAGGTAGACCGACAAAAGAGATCGTCTAATTTTATCGGACAAACGAAGTGATATATAACGGAGAATGATTGGAAATTGTCGATCGATAAAGCTAAAAGTGAAGATAAAAATGATAAGATTCGTCGATCGAGTCGGCGCGTGCGACGATAAGGTTAGAAAATTCGCGAAGCGTTAACATTTCTATTAACGCAACACTCACGATAGCTCGATCAACGCCATCTGGAACGAAGTTGCCGCAAAGAGAATCGACTGGACGGAAGGAGAGGGGGAATGAAAAGAGAGAGATGGACGATCGCATAGTAAATACGTATCTCGAGCGAAGATGGTAATAAAATCTGCGTTCTTAAGAAGACGCATCGATTTCGATATCTCGGAGATCCATAAGGAAACTATTAGTTTCACGCGGTGTCTCGTTAACGTCGATTGAAATAACGAGGAAAAGTAGACGCGTCTTTTTCTCCTCTCTCTTCCAACGCTCGTCCCCGTCAATCTTCGTCCCATGCGCGGCATTAGCACGCCGGTCAGGTAGGATCCCCGCGCTGGCACGGTGTCACGAGATCGGGCGAAGATAGAGAGAAAGCGATTGGCCGATGACCAGATGTATTAAGATCGCATTTGGGGCCGGGCTGATGGATCGGTTGTCGATTACGTGGTCTAATTCGACTTCTATGACCACGGTAAACTGGGGTCACCGGGACATAATTTGTCATTCAGCTCTCGTCCGTTCTTCCCTCGTCCAGCTCCGGATCGAATCACCGCCCGTGGCAGAAATATTTTTCCTTTCCTTTCTTTCGAAGGTGAAGAAAAATGAATCGGCAAATTTTCTTCTCTCCCTCTCTCGCATATCCATCCTTCCAGATATCGACGTAACTCTTCTTAACTATATACGCCGTGCGCGTATAACGGCTCGGGGAAAAAGCGATAAAACGTTGAAGATGTCCCGCGATATACTCACCAGGTAGTAGAGGCAAGTACCCTCGGAAAGGATAGGGCCGATACGGTTTACGACGTTCCACGTTTCGAGGAAAATTTAAGAGAGATCGTAACGTTGAGAATTCTACGCGGT
>NW_006263682.1:1098367-1102024 GCF_000469605.1 Apis dorsata | reverse complement strand
ATATATATATATATATATCTATGTGTGCGACGACCTCGCGACAACCCTCTTTCGGGCCACGTATCTCGCGCACCGAGATGTCGGACCCCGATACGACCGGCAATATACGCGGACAGAGTTTGGAGAGAGAGGAGAGGGGGACTTCCCCGACTGAATACGGAATACGAAAACGATGAAAACGTGTGTCGACTCGAATTCGACTTTGCCATCATTCCGAGGTCCGAGGGGGGTCTCTCTCCCCTCCTCCGGAATCGGATCGCTTCTCTTTCTCTGCTCAAAATTTTTCTTTTATTACAGAGAAGGGAGAGGGGGGAAGAAGGGTTATCTGAGCGATATCTGGAACGACTGAGATATCGGTCCGATCATCGTCCTTGGCTTCCGCCTTAGAAAGTCTCCGTGGGACGGCGTAGCTCGGGGCAATCCTCGTACACTTTGATAACGTTTGATAAACAGACGCGGCTTCGGTTTCTTCGGGATGGAATTTTAAAGCCGGGACAGATTAGATCGAGGCATCGTTGGTTCGGTTTCACGTTGGGTCGAGAGTCGAAACGTCGAAGAAGACGTTTTCTTTCTGTGCGCGCATTCTCGGTTTACTTACTCCCTCAGAGTGTGGAGGAATGATTAATGGCCGAGATCGAGACAGTGTAACTCGAGAGGAAGTTTTCGGTTAATTAATCGCACGCGTTCCTTGCGAAACTATCGCAACCGCGCCGGATAAACTTGGATCGGTGGAAGAAACCTAGGAGGCGCGATTTCGAGATTGAAGCGGATGGAATTGCATCGAATCGCGTTGAGCACGCGATAATCGATTTCGTTCTTTCGCGGCGCGATCGAAGCGTGCAGGAGATAGGAGAGAACGTTCCCTTCCCACCCCCACCCCTGCCATTTCTCGATCGAGATCGAGAATCGAGTATTCTCGTGGTCGGGTATCGGCCCTCGAGCGCGGTTACACCCGACGATCCGTCAATTAGAAATCTCACGCGGTATCGTGGTAACACGAGGTGGCGGCGTACGTGCCGTTACCGCTATTATCGTTGCCATTATGCGCCCTCCTCCTCCTCCCCCACCCGCTACTGTTACTCTGGTCGTTATTTCGATAGTCACGCGAGAACGCCTGTCTTTCTTTCGCCACTTAACGCCCGCATCCATTTCGCGGCGGCAAACGGTGAAAAGTGGCATCGCATTTGCACGTTTTTCGCCTCGAGATCGAAGCGGAGAACGTGTTTCTTCGAAACAGGGAAATTAAATTTTTCTTTCTTTCTTTTCTTTTTTTTGTCGTTCCCTTATACAGCGTATAAGGGAACATAGAGATCGGCGAACAGACCGTTAGAAAATTCATCTCGCGGATATATGTGCATCGAATGTGAGGATCGAAATCTGATACGCGGATGAACGTTAAACGACGGAAAAGTTATCCCCGAGTTACGTGAAGTGGCTCGCCTCGATGTCAATGAAGGAGGATAAATAATGCCGGAGGAGAACCCACCACGTATTCGACGAGGGCGAAGGGGGCAAGGATAAATCCATTTTCTACCGCCGTGGAATAAGATATAAGCGTTATGTCAGTTTCGACCCCTTGGGTTTCTTCCTCTTCCTAAAACCTAAAATCCTCGAGCCGCTTGTTCGAGATTTCGAGGGTCGTCAGAATTGGCCGCGCGCGAAAGGTTAGGAATATTTAAGAGCGTCGTTACGAGCGTCGTAACAGTCTGCTCCTCTCCCCTCTCGAAATTTAGCATGGACGTATAAATTTCTATCTCGATTCGCGCCAACTTCGAGTTATCGTTACGCGGAAAGCGTAATGAAATAGTAGAGAGAGAGAGAGAGAGAGAGAGGGAGAAAGAGGGAGAGAATAAATTATTAGATTTCGCGCGGCAGAAGAAAATAGAGGCGAAGAAAATTGAGCGTCCATCAGCATCCTCCAGGAGTGATGGAGCGCGTGCATCCCGCAAATTATTTACAAACAGCGGAGAGGAGATTGGAGGAGGAGGAGGAGGAGAGGGGGTTGCACGCAAACGCGGCGCCGCCGGTGAACGTAACTAGGAGCGGAAAATAATGAGGGAGAGAGGAGGAGGGGGAGGGAAGGGTTCCGTTCCCTGCCACGGATCGAGGGGAATATCCGAGCGTCGAGGATCGCGTCACGGTACAGTCTGGCGACGTGTTTGCACGGTAGGTAAAGTAAGTGAATAAATTTAATGGGTGTCATCCCTTTCCCCCCTCCTCCCGCGCGGGGAACAGACGAAATAATAGATTATTCTCGATTCCGAGTAATTCGATCCCCGATCGTTTGCCACCCCCTTTGTCCACCCCTGTCGGTCTTTCGGCCGCCGCCGATCGAAATCCATCGAAATTCGACCGACCGACGGTAACGAGCAATTAAATCGATTAGCTTTCTCCACGCGTCGCGTGGTCAAGAGCCGAGCGGTTGTTGCTGGAAAAAAAAGTGCAAGGCCGCTTGTTTACATCTAGGAGGGCGAAGCGTGTAAATAAAGTTAATGGTTCTAGCAGGTCGTTGTTGGCGGCGGAGAACGGGGCAATTAATTAAAGCGGGGGAGAAAGAGAGAGAGAGAGAGAGAGGGAGAAGGAAGAAAGGAGGGGATTAAAGGCGAGCGCACGAAGGGATCGCTGGATATCGCGCAATATTGTAATTATATTGGCCCGCGTCACGACATCACGCGGGATATAATATCGGCGACGAAAAAAAGGAAAAGGAAAATCTCGTGGCCACGATACGTCCCGGTGAATGACGGCGGCCATGCCCGCCCGATCGCTCCCATTCTCCACCTCGAACGTGACTTGACCCGCGTTGCGTTCTCTTCCCGGAGGCGAGGCCGATCTTACACAGTCGAACGGATCGCGATCGTTGAAAACTCGCCTTCCACCGTTGCGTGAAATAACGAAACTGACCCGACGGTTCACCCGCAATATCGTTTCTCGTTGCTCGCGATATCCGGACCCGATATATATATATATCGGCTTATCACGAGTCAACCAGCTCGGTTGGCTAATGGAGGGAAGGGTTGCTCGCGAAAAAGGAGCGGGGGACGTTGGGGCGCACGGAAGTCGATCGACACACGGACGGAAACGTTGCCATCGTTGTTTCCGTTCTCCTAGATACCGTTCTCTCGGTACAAAGAGAGGTTTACTCGATGGGATGGGCCTCGAACCAAAACGATTCCTTTCGAGGGGAATCGTTGTCGTTTATTCGGTTATCGGTAATGGCAATTCCAAATTTCCTCCCGATGGAATATTTTCCGATTCTCCAAAACCCATTTCGGATTTATCGGATCGAATATCCGGGATAAAAATTTAATTCAGTTTTGTCGAGGTGGCGTCGCTTTCCACGGATAAAAAAAGAGTAGTCTGGTGGTAATTATCGCGAAAGGGTAGAGGGAAGGCGTCGGCTTATTTGCATTCCGGCGTCTCGAGGCATGTGGCGTGGAAACGGCGCGCGCGTTTCATACAGAATTCCACCNGCTCGGAGTCGTCTCGTTTCGTCGCAGATTTCGCCCGACGACGACGTTAATTACACCGGCGGCTCGTTCCACCGGTGTTGTACGCGAATTTATCCTCCCGTCGATACGGGATTACGAATCCTTGCTCCATTTCTTCCACGTCCCTTCCGTTCCTCCTCTCGGCATTTTACCAATTGGCTCGTCC
>NW_006263682.1:1090157-1098342 GCF_000469605.1 Apis dorsata | reverse complement strand
CCTCGCATCCTCGTTTCTCGTTTCGCCACGGAGCGGAGCTCGCCACAATTTATCCCGAGCGTCCCATATTTTTTCGCGGATCGAAAATGGAAAGTAATGAAAAGCCGTATTTTCGAGAACACGCGCCGCATCGCCGTCTTCCGATAATTGGAAAACCGTCGCGATGGATATCTCCCCAACTTCTCTCCAACAACTTATCGTTGATGAAGTGTTAATTACACGATGTCGCATTTCGCGTCGTGTGGCCCCATCATCAAGCGGCGTACGCGCTTTCATGTCAGTCGAACGTTTACAGACTCTTGCCAGGGATGCCCTCGTATCGTCCCGGCTATTTCGATATTAGGATCGACAGAAAGAAAGAAAGCCGGAATGATGACCTGGTTGGAGTTGAATCGACACAGAGAGAACGAAAGAGAAAAACCATCCGGAGAGGGACGAGTGTCGTTCCGTCCCACTCCCCCCTCTTCCGTCATCGCGTTTTCAAATTCCCTTTTTAATTCGTGTCCTCTGCCACCGGATCTACGCCCATTTCGATATTAGGATCGGGTTGAAAGAGAGGAGGCCTGGACCGGCTTGTTCCGACCTAACAAAAACCCTTCCCCATTCGGTTTTTCGAGCGTGCCATCCATTCGTTTCGATCGTATAACTCTTAACCTCGATACGGGACGGATCGCGACATAGGAAATGGGGCGAGCTATGAATTCGCCACGACGTTGGACGTGAATGCAGGATTTTCGAGGGAGGGGATAGGAATCGGGTTCTTGCAGGGAGGAGGGGCGATGAGAATTCCACTATCCGGTACGCTTTTATCCGTGGACGGAGATTCGAGCCGTGGCTTCGACTCGACTCGAGTGTTATGGATCACCGGGGTGCGTGCGTGCGTGCGTTCGTTCGTTCGTTCGTGCGTGCGTGCAGCACACGTGCGTGCCACGATCGAAACGGCCTCTCCGTGTCACCTCCCTTCTTCGTTCCTTCGGTCGACCGGCTCCACGAGCCGAGAGATCCCATTCCCCTTTCCGGAGCGCCGCCACTAGGTCAAACGGAACGACCACGCTCGATATATCTCGTGCACGGATCGCGGTAAAACCGAAAATTAGCTCTTTGTCTCTCCGTTCGGACCCGCTTACTCCTTCCCCTCGCTCCGTCGCAACGTCGAATCCGGACCAAGTTGTAAACTGGCCAACTTTACGGCGGTTGCTCGCTCGTTTCGAAAACCCCTTCGCTATTTCCAGGAAATCGTTTTCTCCAACGATTCGTCGTCCAACCTTTTTCGATAGCTTTTTCGGAACGGATCGCGTTTCTTCTATCCTGAATTGATAACTTGCCATCCTTGCATCGTTCTCGTTCGCTTTCGTTATCGATGCTCGGAGAAATCGAAATCGACTTGTGTTTATCCAACACAAATTTGAAGTTCTCGTGAAGATCAACGACGACGCAGGAAGAGGGTTCGATAGAGCCGCGTGCATGCATCCGAATATCTAGCGCAAGTGGCGCTCCGCTTGGACGAACGCGCGGTCATTCGGCATTTAGTTAGATTGCTCGGTAACACGACATTAATACATCGTGGGGAGAGTTAGGAGGCCGCGGCATGGAAGGGGCGGAAGGAAAGGAAGGCCACGGGACTTTGAAAAATCGTCTCATGCGCTAAAAGCATCGGAGATTAAAATTAAATCCGGTCGCCATCGCCGCCCTCTCGATATACACCACCACCCTTTCCTCTCCTCTCCTCTCCTCTCCTCTCCTCTCCTGGGTGGCCGCGTGCTCGGAACTCGCTACGTGTTTCAACCCACCGCCGTGTTTCTCCCTCGTGGTGGTGGTGGTGGTGGTCGTCGTCGCTCAGGGGGCGATTTTTCGTTGATAATTAAACGACGATAAATTACGCCCCCTAATCTCGCTCCATCGAATTCCAAAGCGAGAATTTTTCACCGAATATTTCAGAGTAATCGCGCAGAGCACTCCCCCCTCGTCGCGTGTCGACGAATCCTTCCCGCAGAGGGGAGGGAAGGGAGGAGGAGAGGGGGAGGAAGGGAAAAAGGGGAACGAGAGCGAAAAATAAGCGGAAAAAAATTTGTTCCTCGCGACTACGGCACGACTGCGATCGATAGATCTGGATCATTCTGTCTGCCTCAATGGCCTCTAATCTTGATCGAGAGTAAGTTACGACGCTACGATGTTTTTGACGAAACGCATCGGTTTAAAAATAAATGATTCATCAAAATGGATAATCGGAAGTTTTTAAGAAAAGGAACAGCAGTTCCAGTGACACCGTTTGCACTAGCGTCGAAGCAACGACGGTCGAATGGAAACGGGGAATATTCGTCCCTTGGAAAAGAGGAGGCAGTTTATTTGCCTCTGCCCGATCTCCTGTATGGAGTCACCGTGGCTCTCTCCGATCTTTTTTTGCGCGTGTTCGAAGGTTTTTGACGGAGAGTCGTTTGGAATTTAATTACGGCACCGCGGCTGGCTTTTCGGGTGAGTGACCAGGCCAAATTTACCGGCGTAGCGGCGTGGTTAAGCCCGAAATTGCCACCGAGCGCGCGGGCCGACGCGCGAGCCGATAATTGAAATGCATTTTTCCGCCGGCTGGAAGCGCCGTGAACCGGTGTATTTAACCCACCACCTTTTTTACTCCCACCACGAGTTTTTCATCCCAATTTGCTCGGCTAAAAGCGATCGAGCCCGGAATTAGACCGCCTTTCCCGCTCGACACCGTAATTCGCGCCTCTTTCCCTTTCTCTCTTTCCCTCTCTCTCTCTCTTCCCAATCTTCCCTTTCCTCCGCTCGAACGAACGAAGCGCGTGCACATCTCTGTAGGGGATAGGTTCTCGACTGGACACCCGTTACGCGTGCATCGATTCCACCGTGTGCAGTTCCCTACGTTTATCGTCCGCGCTCCACGACCCACGCCACTGTTTTCCACGAAGCGGCGAAGGTGGCGTTAGCGTTTCGTTTCTGCGGAGAGAAAGGAAGTTTCAATTAAAAAAAATCTTTTTTTTTTTTTCCCCCTTTTTTTCTCTCCCTTCTTTCATACGCTAATGGAGCGCCCCTTTCATTAAAATCTCGTTCCTTTTCTCACCGAGTTTCGAGAGTGATTATTACGTGCATTCTAGTTATTATGTCGCGCGTTAAACCGCGCGGTTTTTAATTTTAATATTTGCAACGGAATTTCGCGGAATTTCGCGGAATTCGTTTGCGAAATTACTACTTATTATACATACATATATATATATATACACGTGCTGAAACAAGGGTATATAAAGAGAGGTATGTATACAATTGTCGGACCGTATTTCCTACGTGTAGATGACGTTCCCGTGAATCCGATTAATCCAAAGCCCATGATAATTGCAACAGCCCGCCTGTCGGATTCCCCGTTAAAGCTGGAATCTGTTCGATGAGCCATTACCAGGCGGATAGAGAGCATCGATTGCACGCCAAGATACTGTTCTTCGTTCCAATCTCGACGTTTCCCTAATTGCCACCCTCTCTCACCCCCATCTTATCGTGCAGGGAGAGAAGAGAACGAGAGAAGAGGAAATATAGACGAAAGATCGGCAAAAAAAGAGAGAATCGGATTGATGATCCGGCGCGAAAACGAATTAAAGATGATAATGCTCGGATAATGGGTTTTCGAGCGATCGACTTCTCGTCGCAACAGCGGCCAATTCCGATTTTCGCTCTGAGTCGATCATCGAAGAATAGGAAAAAGAAACGCGGAAGCGAAATTAACGAGGGACGATTAAGAGGGATCCAAGCTTCCTCGTATTCCCCTCCCTCCACTCCTCGTGCGTATTTCGGGGGATATCGATAGTCTTCATCCCTTCTCGAGTTTACGCGGTTGGAAGACAATCGGCGGCGGATCGGTATTATCGTCGATAATATATGCGAAACACGGGTTGAACTCGGGTTATTCGCAGAAGGAGAAGGTAAGATAGGACGGGGGGATGAACGTAAAGGGGTGGGTTTATTTCGATTCTTCGGGGGTCTCTCGCGCGAGATGGAGCATTCTCGAGGGGTGCGTGGGGAATGTGGCCAAGGGGTTGTGAGAGCGATCCGGCCAAGATTCCCTCCGTGGTCTAGCACCTTCATTCAGACACCTATTCAAGGAGGGAGGGAAAACGTCGCCAAAAATATCCCAACTATTCGAGACCATTAGCGGGCAAGGGCACGAATACGTCCTTTGCGGAGGTTCGCCAGGACAATCACTGCCTCTCGTTCCGCTCGCGCAAATTTCTGCCTCGATATAGGATCGTTGCGAGATGAGGAGAGGGACGTTCTCATCCCCTCATCCTTTTAGATATATATATATATATACACACAATCTGGATCTCTTCTTGATCGATGTCGATCGTTCAATCAACTATTTTTCCAATCTCTCCTTCTTCGAATTTTTCCCCTACTTATTTGACGGGAATAGAGCGGGGGTCACGTAGGCAGAAATTACTCGGTTACATCGCGTGGCGTCCACGGTTTCGGTCGGTTAACGAGCAAAAATCCGAACAATACACGGAAACGGACAATAGTCGCGTTCCCATTCTTGCCGAGAGCGGAGCGTTACACCGCGCGTCGAATAATTAACGATCAATGGCCACAGACGAACGACAACATTTTCCGCAATTAAGGCGAGAAAATACCGCGCTGCGTCCAACGGAACAATAAAGTGCAGTGAGAGGGGAGAGGGAGAAGGAGGTAGAGAGGGGCCTGTGGGAGGTGGTTGGTTGGCAGAGGGAGGCGAAATTCCGGCCGGACGCATTGACGTGTCGACGCGTGACGCGTTAAAATGATCCCCCGAAGCGGGATGGCTTGCTCGTCCAAGCGTCGCGCTCGCAAAAATATTTTACTCGTTCGCGTCGCGAGGTGTCCGCCGGTTTCAAGATGTACGAGAGTTATAGAGAAAGAAAGACAGAGAAAGAGAGAGAGAGAGACACGGAGGGAAGATAAAAAAAAGAGGAGGAAGAAGAAAGAAGGGGCGGGAATCGAGTGGGGATACACCGTTTTGATATTCATTATCGGTGGCAGGTTGTCAGTGTACGAAACATAATTACGACGCTGCTTGATCCACGAGTCTGGATTTCGGTCTGACGGATTTCCTCTCCTTGCGACCAAATTATATTCATATTTGGGGGATTACGTCGGCGATCCCTTTCGATCGGCAGCAACCTTAAAGGGCCGCGCTAATTATTTCCCGCCGCCAGTCTTCCGCCCAGATTGAATTTCACCGCGATGGACACCGCCGAGATTACTTCGATCTCGAAACGGTGTACACCGTTAATTAGGCTAGTCGGTGAGCACGGATCTTGATTCGATCAGAGAATATTCTGGACCGATTTGTATTTTGTATCCAACGTAAAGTTTATCAGAAGCGTTATCAGCTGTAATAAGATAAAATATCGTGGATCCATCGATATCCACCGCGTGGAATGTTTCTGATATCCTTCTTCGGAGAAGAGACGCGGTTCAACTTAGAAAATTGCCTCTTCTCTAAAGTAGGCTAAAGTAGACTAAGCCCGGCGACCCTTCGAGAACTTTCGAAACGACGTGGTGGAGGGGAGGGGAGGGCGATTTAGCGCGATGAACGCGAAGAATGGTCCCGGTGAACTTGCCCCTTTCCACGGTATTTCGCGATCAGTTTCCACCGTGGAACGAGTCGATGAAAGTAGGAGAGTCGATTCCCTATTCCCTATTCCCGCTTCGTTCGTTCCCCACTTTCTCGGGAACATTGTTTTCGAGATTGGACCACGGTTGATGTTATACGATTTCTTGTGGGGAAGATGCGGAACGATTATTGCGAGGAGGGAGATATATCGGGAGATTTAAACGAGAGGCCTGTTTCCTTCTTTCTTTTCTTTTTTTTTCAAATGGAAACATATGTTTCCCTTTACGATATCGTATAATGTAATTGTTACGGTTTTACGTGAACGGATTGCGAAAAACGGTCGTCAATAGTTGGAACGCTACCGAGCGGAAATCATCGTCGTACTTCATACCATCGAGTTTTCTAAGATAGATTTGACATAGAAGAATATACGCGTTCGATTTATTAAAAAAAGTAATTTTATCGATTCACGATCGAATTATGAGAAACACTGGAACACCTGCGGTTTTAGAAAATTAGATACGGTTTCCAATCTCGCCGATTAGAATGTAAACACGTGTCATCGATATGAACTTGGAACGAGTCGCAGGTGTCTCCTCTCGAAATTTCTGCGGATAAGCAGAAATCGGTGGCGAATCGTCTCGAGAAGATGTCGAGGCGAAGATTCTCCCCGTTGCCACGGATCATTTGCCATCCGCGTATCGCGGCACGCATCGACAAACGCGTCTAATAACAGCATTTGTATTCGTGCCGCGTCTAGCCGCACGATCCCTCGAGGAGGTTTCGTTTCGATTCGTCGAGGATTACCTCGTCGCGTGGCCCTCCGCCGTGTATCGAAACAATATGTAAAACGAGCGCGAGTATAACAAAGCCGTGGATGGAATGGCTGTGGAGGAGGTGAATTTATCGACGGGGGTGGGGTGGGTTTTCGCCAGATTTCCAGTGAGAGGTCTCTGGCTTTTTGGAAGTATTTCCGGGTTATACACTCGTGGACACGCGATCGTTCGTTTTCTTTTTTGTAGATCAAGTTCGACGAGCAACGGCGGTCGCTCGTGACGAGTGTTGAAATGCGAAATCGACGAGATTTGGGATATTTGTTCCGGTCAACGTTAGATTCCAACGTTGGAACGCCTCGTTTCTTTGGAACGCCGCGTTTTAGAATTTTAAAACAGGTTGCAAAACAGGGGAAGGGGGCGCTGTCGTCGCACCGACGCGGAAAATTAATAGGGAAATTTTCTTGCATCGAGGAGGATAAAACCTAGGATTCTGTCGTTCCAGGGAATATTTATAGCTTCTATATTCTAGGCTGCTTTTTATACCGTCTGTTTCCGTCGTTTCACGAAAGAAGAAGTACTTCCCCCTTCCCTCCCCCGCGGCTTTTTCACCTTGACTCGTCAAACGTCGTTTCGTTCAACGTTTACGAGGATAGGGACTCCACTAGAGAAGAGTGGAATTTTACGGTTTCTAAAAAAAAAAAATGACTCGACGAAGACAAAGAAAATTTCGCTACGAATTTACATTACTTACGTCGCCTTACGAATTGACAGAGCGTCCAACTAATCAATCGTACCTTTTCAGGTACGAGATTAACCTCGAGCACATTTATCTCAAGTCGAATCGAGATATTTCTCTCTCGAATCGAGACGAATTCTCAACCTGTAATTCCATCGAATTTAAGAAATAGAGACAGATGTATTTCTCGTGCAAAAAGATGGGAAAAAATTAGGAAAAATATGAGGTTACGCTCGACTCGTTATCCGTTATCCCGGGGAAACTCTGTTGCTTGCGGTCTCGAGTGATCGTTTGACGGGCAGGCAGGGATGTGTTTAAATTACGCGGACCGGAGATAGGAGAAGAGGCACGCGTCCTGTCGTCCCGATAGAGCGGTTAGAGATTGGACGAGGATAAAGAGAGAGGGACAGAGAGGAAAAGGGATCGACAACGGGCTCGTTTGAGCGTGCTAAACCGCCGAGGTTAAACCGCAGTCAGTCGTCACGACGACGACGACGACGACGACGACGACGAGGCTCGTACGATCGAGACAGGGGTGGATTCCGATAGACAATGGGGGTGGTATCGTGGAATCGCGTCCTGGCACGCATTGTGCGGAACCCCTCCCCCCTTAACGACGCCCGATTACTATCATCCCTCTTTGCTTCGTTTCGCCGTGGGGTCGTCCTCTTGCGATTCTCTCTCGAGTTAATCGGCCATCCTTGTTCCATCCTCCGGATATGCATCCCCTCCCTTCCGATCGTTTCGAAATCGTTTCGAAAACGAGCACGTCTCCTCGTTTATTATACGAAACCGTGGAATTTATTCGTTATCCCACCGGTGCATCGGTGGAAGTGGAATTTATTCTCGGGTACGGTGGTCGAGGCGATGGAGTTTTAAGGGGGCCGACGGGTGAAAAAACGGAGAAAGGATATCGCGGTCGGTCAAAAATCTTGATTCATAACCTCCCTTCTCCCATAGGTTGCCGATGTCGCGCGATTTACGATCCCGTTTCGGATCTAAATTACGCCCTCGTTTCTTCCGATCCCCCGTTGAAATCTAGCGCAGGCAAGGCGCGCGAGTCGACACGAGCCCATG
>NW_006263682.1:1087651-1089557 GCF_000469605.1 Apis dorsata | reverse complement strand
AGGGTCTCGAGGAATTTCTCTCTCTCTCTCTCTCTCTCTCTCTCCCTACGTTTCGTACGTGCTCTCGATTCCGTTCGAACGGCGAACGAGGGCGGCGAAGAAAGGGAGGGAGGAGTGGTTGTATCGATCCAGATGCGGAAATTCCGGATTTACACCGCGCGTCAGGCGATAATTAGCGGGGCGCGAAACGTGGGGGTGGTTTTTTTTGCGGAGCTTTTATCGCGATCGAACGGATCGTGGAGCGTGAAACGATCGTTATTGGATCGTTGCTATCTCGGGTTTAATACGGAGAGCAGGACGGGACCGAGGTGACAGAGAGCCGGTCGGGATAAGCCAATATACGAGCAGGCTTACCGTTAATCCGGCAGATTTTTAAATTATCCTCGCGAAATTGCGTCCCGCCATAGGATAGGAGGACGACTTCTGAAACTGGCAGATAGCACCGACTACGGTACGCTTACCAACGCTTGCCAACCCTTGCCCACCTAGGATCACGTTTCATCCTTTCGACTGTACTCCCAAACCTCGCCGAACAACATCTCGACTACCGATCCTTTCTTTTACCTTATTTGAGAACCTTTTTTAACCCTCTCCCTCTTTCTCTTTCGTCCAATCGTTTTCGATCAACAAAATCTCGAACCGCCTCGGGGTCTCCCGAGCTTTTTATCTCTTTCCACCTTGCGGCAAATAAAATTAAAATCCCTTCCTCGCTAATTACGCATCCACCAGCGGCTGAATCCGCGCCACGATTACCGAGCCTCCCTCGATTTTTACACACGGAAAAATAATTCGAGGGTTTCTCGACGTCGAGTTCAAGGTCGAGGGAGAGAAGATTTTTCAAGGCTAGATCTCGCTACGAGTGGAGCAACTTGGCGAGATTTGCGCGGAGAAAGGAAAAGCGGAGCGGAGAGAAAGGTTCTCGAGGAAGGTAGGATTCGGATACGGAACGATAGGCCGGCTCGAGCGCAAACAGGTCACGTAGCATCGCGTAGATTAAAGCTTGTCCCGACACCGACGGCTGATGTACGGGGGCGCGAAACGATGCGGCGAAAACACACACGGGAAATCTAGCGAGTTCGCGGCTAGAACCGTGCGGAGGAAACGTACGTACGTAGGAAAACTGGGGGTCAGGAACGAGATAAGAAGAAGGAAAGAGAGCAGAGGGGGTTGGGAGAAAAATGATGGAGGAGGAGGAGAAAATCAAGCGCGAAACACCACTCATCGGGATCAGACACGCGTTTCTCACACCGTGAGCAAGCTGTGCCTGTTTTTGGGGAGTGGGGGAGAGAAGAGGATCAACGCTCTTTTCGAGATTGGGGAAACTTTTCCAATTATCCGGTATTAAAATGGTGGCGCGCGATCGGTTCGATTTTTCTTTTTCTTTCTTTCTTTCTTTTTGACCTACGGAGGATGCCCCTCGACGCGCGAATTCGAGGTGTATTCGAGGGTGTTCATCGTAGGTTCGAGGGGTGAGATTCGCGAGAGCCTCGAAGATATTACGCGTTCGACCGTCTACATCTGCCTTTCCATATCTCGTCTCCCGCAAAGGGGATGGATGGATGGATGGATGGATGGAACTTCAATTTTGCGGAAGGCGACAACGCGCAGGGCGAACACAACCGCTTTAATCGGGCGAATTCCCTCACTNTTACGATCGTGATTCATCCGAGGCGCCAGCCGTCATCCTCCCCCCGCTTTCTCAAATTCGACGCGTTAAATCGAGATCGGCAGCCGCGAGTTTACTTCATTTGCTCGTTCCTCTTATCATCCATGGGAGAGAAATTTCCGTTTCGCAGGGAAACGCGGTGGAAGCGTTGGATCTCGATGGGACGGCGCGCCGCCGAGGATCGTAAACGCGCGCCACGGTCGACACGGTAATTTTCAACCGTAAAACAGAGGCCGACGC
>NW_006263682.1:1084369-1087271 GCF_000469605.1 Apis dorsata | reverse complement strand
GACGTTAGCCCGAGTCGTTATTGTTTTATTGGATCTAAACAGCCGCCAGCCAGGCGAATCGAGGCGTCGAGCAGGGAGGATCGCCACTAGTTTCGATTCCGCTCGCGAAGAAACGAAGGAGGGGGAGGGTTTAGAATTTAGCGAGGATAGCAATAAGGCGGCGTTTCGAACGCGTTTCCCATTCGGATAATTCGAAGGTGTATTGGAAAATTTTACGTTCGACGATGGATGATCACACGTCCCCTCCATGATGATCTTCGCGTCTGGCGGGAGGGGGAAAAAAGGCGAGGAAAGATGATACGGTCACGGAGTTGAAAAGCGCATGCACGAGAGAGAATGTAATACGTTTAATTGAAGAACAGGCACGAGCGAGGAGGCTCGATGTTATCCGGACACGAAAGGTTGATGCACGAAAGAAGAATTAATCCCCGGCCGTAAAGTTTCCCATTACGTTACACGGGCCCCCGTGGACGATAAACTTCCCGTGAATCGCAATTATATGGCGCCTACGTGCTCCCACCCATAATATATGTATTTTTCTCCTTCAACGTCAAATTCGTCGCTCGTAAACGGAATTCGCGATAGAAAAACTCCTCGTACGGAGTATTGGGGATATGGGCGAGGGAGAGAGAAAGAGAGGAAAAAGAAACGATCGAGGTTGGCTCCGAGGAGAAATTACCCGAGTTGCGAGCGAAAGAGGAGGAAAGAGAGAGAAAAAGACGATTCGACTTAATCCTCGTACGCACTTACGCGGAAACGTGGCGTGAAAACCATCGTGGCTGGATCAGCTTCCTCTGGATATAATGCCGGTGAAATGGTCGCTTTAGTATGATATACGTATCACTTACGCGGGGCGATAATGAAAAGATTTGCTGCCTCTTTATGACTTCCGTGGCTGCTTCTCCCTCTCCAATCTCCCTCCCTCTCTCTCTCTCTTTCTCTCTCGTTTCCCTCTGATTCTTTCTCCGGCGGACACTCGTGCCGCTATCGCTTTCGTTGCACTCGCAGGACTTCCTATTAATTTTTCATTAGCCACTCATCCGACCAAATTAACCGTCTCCGCTCCCTTTGACAGAGGTCCGAGTCTGAGCTACAATTTTTTATTCGCATCAAAAGGAATTGATATCAAGTTTCCTTTCTTTTCGTTCCGTGATATTCGAGGAAAATTCGTGGACGGAGAAGATGTTCTTCGCGTGCGATTTCTCGAGAGATTTTTCGACCGGAAATCGATCGAAAAGTGACGTCTATCGATCGATCGACGGAAAACGGTTTCGAAGCGAAAGAGAAGGGGAAAACTGTTTTCACGGTTTCACGGTGCGCCATTATTTCCCGGCGCGCGTTAAATCATACTTAGACCGTTCGAGCTTGTTGCCCTCCTCGAACGGTGTTCTCCGCGCCTTTATCTTCCACTCTATTTTCCACAGACGGCTTTTACTCCCGAGGCAGCGGCGGTAACGAGCCGACGGGCAGGGCATCGAGTCGACGAAAAATTGGATTCCTGAAATTTCGAGGCTGGAATTTTTTAATACGCGCCTCTCGCAAATGTTACGTCTCCCCCGCTCCTCTGTTCCTCTCCTTCGAGAGACTTCAAAGAGGTCGCTTTTTCGAGCCGGGAATTTTCGTTCGGCGTAGAGGCTCAAAGAGAAAGTGGGGCTTGGCTGATATTTCCACACGTGTACGTGCAATTTTCGCGCAGTTTAATCGAACCCTCGCCATCGTTTCGAAAGGAAACGTGTTCGTAATAAATAATAATAATAAAAATAATAATAATAATAATAACATCAACAATATTCCAATACTCGAGTCGATCGTTCGAGTTTATAATCTCGTAAACTATTTGCCGTTTAGAAAGCTGCGCGTCGCGCCGTGAATTTATCAGGCGAGAGAGGCATCCCCTGACAGCGGCCGACATCGGCAAACATCATTTAGCACTCTCGCCCACGCGAATTCCCCGAGTTGAATCCAGCGAGTATCGTTGCCTAAAATCGCGTCGCACGGGTAAGGAGGCCTGAATAAACAAGGACGGAAAGGAGGATGGAAATCATTTATTAATTCGTGGCGAGGTGTCGTCGCGTGGAATCGAGGAAAACGGAACGTGGNCGGATCGTGGGGAGAGGAGGAGGAGGAGGAGGATCGCGGAAAAAATTCCGATGTTAAAAGCTCGGACGAGATATCAGACATTTTTCCTCGATCGAATTTTAAACGGCGTCCTCACGAGTGATAGGTTCACGCGCGACCAGACGCTTCTGTCCTCACCCCTTCTCTTTTTTCCTCTCTCTCTCTTCGCCTCGCCGCGAGATTTTATTTATCGCCCGCGATACCGCGTCGCGTCGCGACGACGGCGACGACGTCGAGGTAAATTCGCCGCCGCGCGCTCCTCCAAGCGGATCGCGGCGACGAAAATAAAGCGAGCGCGGCGCGCCGCGGCGTGCCGCTCGAACGACACCTTCGTTTTGTTCCCGCCACGGCTTCTCCGGAGGCCGAGCGGTGCGACGGGGGTCAAAGGTCCGGGCACGGTTGAACGACTCGATTCCCCGCTACGGCGGGGCTGTTTGTCGCGCGCCAACCGAGCCGAGCCTCCACAACCTTTAATCACAACCCTGTCCTCTCTCTCTCTCTCCTCCTCTCGCCCTCCTATCGATACGCCATCTTTTTCGAATTGCGTCTTTCTCCCCATCCGGCGTCAGAGAGAATTCGAAAAATTAGAAGTAAAGTGAAGTGTGATCCGATCTAATAAATTGGTCCCAACACGGAAACTAAGAAGTAGTTTCAACTACGGGGTACGGAATCGTATTGGCGCGTCTCCAAAACTGCGTAACCTCCTACTCGGGCATAACGGCTATAATATCGTGGGAAAGGAGCGGCGAGAATAAGCGGAAGATTTAATTCTCGTTCGTCTCTC
>NW_006263682.1:1079234-1084191 GCF_000469605.1 Apis dorsata | reverse complement strand
GCGCGCGCGCGCGAGAGGGAGTATGGGGGGTTACGGTGGATGGAACCCTCGAAACGATCGATCGGGTTCTCCTGAATCATGCGGGTGTCTGGCGCGAGCCACGCGGAATATTTCACCGCGGTCGTTCGCCAGGACGAAGAGCGAAAGAGCGCCACTTAGGTGGGGGGTAATATACGTCGCCGAGGGCGGTAACTGTCCCCGTATATTATGTCCCGCGTGTCCACGGGGACATACATTCCACCCGGCTGTATCCATGGTAAACAATGTTCCGAGAGTCGTACACCTAAACGATTCCTCGTGTCTGCAGTTATTTTGGCAATTAATCGCTCCACCCCCTCCTCCCCCCTCCCTCGTTGAAATATATCGCGTTTCTTCCCCCTCTTTCCAGTTTTTCCTTCCTCCTCTTGCTCTTACCTATTTGGCGGATCGAAAAAGAGACTTTGAACGAGCTTCGCGTGTCGAGTTTCCTGATTTTCCACCTCTTCAAATGTATTCTGCTATTAATTCTATCCTTCCGTTTCGTACCGTCGTCGATATTCGAGCGGCCGGGAGATATCTCACGAATTCCTCCCGCTCGCGCGTATTTGCAGAATGATCGATCTCTAAAGACGACAGGGTACAGAGAGGGTATTTTTATACCTCGTTACTCGACACCCGCTTCGTTTTCTCCCGTATTAAAGGAGAATTAAACAGGGACTAGAGTGATGGAGAGAGGGCGCGTATGAAAAATCACCGTCTGACTGTACGCGGGAAAAGGATATTACTATTGTTTCGTTTTTTTCTGCCCGAATCGTAAATCTTCCTCGTCTCCCTCGCCAATCTTGCCCCGAGTTTACGCAGTTTACTCTCGTTTGCAGGAGAAATTTTCTGTACGAAACCTATAAACCTTCCTCTTCTCATCGCGAAAGTTTCTCGCGAATCAAAAATCGATCCATATATATATATACGCGTCCAGCAGAGACCAAGTTGCAAATTTTACGTCTCGTTTCCACGTGTCCTTTTTCATATTCCGTTATTAAATCCCCTCGAAACTTTCTTCGAGCCAGTTTCTCGACGTTGGAAATTAGGCTCGCCCCGATTAATATTTAAAATTTCAAACGATTCCCTCACCCGATCAATCTTGCTCGAGAGCCGTCGCCACTCTGGCTGTTCGTCGTCCCCGATAAAACGATACCCGCGATAAACCTTTCGAAGCCAATTAGGAGCTAATTGATTTTAAGTGTAAATCTATGAGCTCTTTCCTCGGCCGCGGGATTGCGGTTAAGACGGGGGAACCTTGAGGATCTCTGCCAACCAGCCAGTTGTTCTCGATAAATTTACGATGACTGAACCCCCCCTTCTCTCTCTCTCTTTTACGCTCTCCCGTTTTTCTTCTCCGTTTTCAAGCGTTAATGAGACCCGATCGCGTCGCGCCATCCGTCTCTCCGCGATTCCTTTTGTCTCGTGGACACCCTTTCTCTCTCTCTGTATTCTCTGTTTCCGCATCTCTGCGGAACAGGTTATTATTAAACGTTTCTCAATCTCGAGGATCAGAAACAAGTTGGAATTTTAGGAAGGGAAAGGGGAAAACTCGTTTGGATTTTTTTCAATGCCAGTCGCTTTATTATTTCGATATATTGGGGTGCGTACAAGTGTAAGGTGCGTATAAGTAGATTGTTACTATATATCGAGGAGTAGATAATGCTTCATCGTTGGATCAAATTCAAAATTACATCTGAGTGAAATTATCCGACGCACGATCTTTTCGATGTCCTTTTACTATGGAGAAAAAGGAATAAATGAATAACGTTGGAAGGAAAGAGTATTCCTCGACGGAAACGGAACAAGTTTGATCACTCACTGCATCCTAAATAAGGGACGCAGACCTCTCCTTTCGTACAATCGGTGTCCTTCTTGCAAATTTCATGCGTTTCCCGTTTGCGCCTCGTGTCCGGGATCTGCAGCGTGACTACGTCCGATTCGTCCTGTCGAGAGCAGAATCTCAAGAAATTCGTCAATCTATCCTAATCTTTTCTATTGAACAAACGTTCTCATCGTAGAGACTTATCCCTGTTATTTAATTTCGTTCGAAATTTTGGACTCTATCGAAAGGGTTGACAAAGTATATATTTTTTTTTATTCTCTTCCTTTCTCTTCTGTTCAGAAGAGAAGGGGGAAAATTTCTTAATACCCACGGATTGTGATTTACTACGAAAAGGATCGAATCGAAAAGCTTCTTTCTTACTCACTGACTCTCCACTGCGATCTCCTAAGCGGATCACGTGAACCTCTGGCACGTCCTGCGGGCGAAGGACCAAGGACGATTAGAACATGATCGCGATTTACCAGAAACGATTGGACTACTCGCTTGTTGGGTAGGGCAAGCTCGTATCTTCGTACCTTGTCGTCCTTCACGATGCATCGAGTCGCCGAAACGACGTACACGAGCAGTAGGATCAGAAACAGTCCCTTCATCCTTCGATCTTCTCGTTCTCGTTCTCGTTCTCGTCCACGCGCTCTCTCGAACACTGCTTCCTCGCCTCTTCTAGTATTCTCTCTTATATACGCGATCGATGCGTCACCCTCGCTCGTAAACCTAGTTCCATATTCTTACAAAAATTATTAGTAGGAGACAAATTGAACCGTGTCTCATATCCTCGAAGAATCGTTAAAAATGGACGAGAAAAGATAGCGATGGACGACGGCAGATAAAGCATTTTTCGCAATCTTTATCTAAATTGGAAACGCGGAATGGGCAGTGAGTCGCGTTTACGATGCTCGACGAGGAAGAAACGAGTTTGTGCGGGACAAGATTCGTGTCGATCACGCTCATCGAAATGAATTCCGACGTAATATTCGTGGAGGGGGAGAGGCTTGCGTTCCGCCCTTCGAGGAGCGTGCAATTTCCGTTATCGTTCTCGTTTCGACGATGCGGTTATTTCGAGCCCATTAGCAATAGTCGTAGGTTACGTGACGCTAATGACGCGAGGGAGTTAATTAAAAACTCGTTCAATCGCCGCCGTTAAATATTTATCACGCGGTTCTCGAGTCTCGTTTACGACGCCAACGTGTAGTGCGTGTATCCCCTCGATCGTTCCAAACCCTTTTCCTTTCGTCCTCGATCATCGAGACGATTTTCCAGTTCGTCCCTTGAGTTATCCGCAAGATGATAAGTGGTCGCGAGAGATGAAAGACGGCCGCGTTTGCATAGAGCGGTCCAAAGTTGCGGCCCTCCGTCCGGAAGTCCTTTGTCCACGCTTTGATTACCAAACACCCTGGTCATTAGCTCGGCAAATAGAGAAGTTCACGAATATATCGTTATAACGAACGATGTACGTGGAAGCGTCCGTTTGGAATTTGCATTCGGAGGAATTGCAAATCCTCGGATTCTCTGCGCTGTTAAAAACCGCGCAGGGCACAGCTAAGGGTGGTGGAACGCGCGATTTGTCAAATCTGAGAAACGGCGTTTCCTTCGGCCAAGAAAAGAGAGCAAGAGAGAGAGAGAGAGAGAAAGTATTTAAAGTAAGCAAGGAGGTGGGACGCGATTAGACGCGATTTCAACGGCATGCTTGGTAACTAAAAGCGTCGTAAGGTCGACGAAAGGGTTGGCGGAACGGTAAACTCGCGTGGAATAAAAGTATAAAAAGGAAGGATCGTTGGATGGAAACGGCGCGAGGAACGGGTGAAACGACGCTTAGCGATACAACTGGTTAAACGGTTGGCTCGGTGTCGGACACGGTTCAAAATAAAATGGAAAGGAAAAGGCGTCGAATTCACCGAGATCGTTCGTCAGTCCCCGTATATTTAGATCGTGACTCTCTCTCTCTCTCTCTTTCTCTCTTCCTCCCCTATCTATCCCTTTCCACCGTGATTTTCGCGCATTTGTTAATGTACCTTGCCCCGCTCCCTCTCTCTCTCTCTCTCTCTCGACAAAAGTCCTCTTCTCCTAAATCTACGTAAAATAAAATAAAATTGGACGCGGTCGATCGGGCCGGGATTAACGTTTCAACGGAGAGGAGGGGTTCGCCGAGAACTTTATTCGGTTGTGATCGGAGTGGCGAACAACCGGTGGTTCAGAATTTCGGTTGTTGGCGGTAATCCGTTTCGGGCGGGAGGGGATTATAAGTTAAAATTTTACAGACTGATTACCAGTGGCGGAAGGTAGGAAATTATTTAATATCGATACGGTGTGTACCCGGTTCGGTCATGGGGGAGGGGATAAAAGGGGGGTCTATTATTTGATATTGATTTCGTTGGGTAGCGCGGTGTGCACACAGGCCTGTGTTGTACGCGATTCGAATCGTGGGAAAGCGGCTTAATTGGAACGATTATCCTCCCCAGTCAAAGAGATAGCGACCAGCATTTCACGATGCACTTACGTAACGATTAAACCGCGTGCATAGGATACGTTCGGGGCACATCGTTAACGATGAAACTAATGCGGGACGGAGATCGGGTGGCGTGGGGAGGAGATAGAGGAGGATTCCCCCCCTGTCATGGGGATCCAACTCCTCCGCCCGGTTCCTTCCCATTTACGCGCGATATCTCGTCGCTCTAATAGGCCCGGTCGCCCTCCTCCCTTCGCGCCCTTATCGATACTCTCGTGTATCGAAAGAACGCCGTGATCGTTCTTAATCTGTGTTACGCGTTGTTAAATGGGATTAAAAAGCCGCGGTAATCGACCAGGCGCGGTAATTGATTCCGTTTTTCTTTTTCGTTTTTTCTTTTTGTAAAAGAAACTGCGCGATAAACGATTATTAACAGAGCTGCGCGTCGTTAAATATATATACCGTTTTTTTTAAATACCGGTTTCTCGGGAGAACGGTGAGCAAACTTGTTGCGCGTGAAGAGTTGACAGCTCTGATTCCTATTAGAAAAAAGCATCGAAAATGTAGAACGTCGAAGGGGCGATACGTCTTCTTCCATCGGCAACGCGTCGTTTTCGTCGAAAACAAACTGGCTCCGTTCGTGGAGCACA
>NW_006263682.1:1073900-1078915 GCF_000469605.1 Apis dorsata | reverse complement strand
CTCCGCCAGATATAGACTAATTTGGACAACCGCCCCTCGTCTCCAGGGAGCGTTGAGGGGGATCTTGGAACGGAACCGTTTCTCGTCTGGCCCCGATGTAACCATCATTGAATTCTATCCATTCGTTCGACCAGCCCGCAGAGACGGGTCTTCGCGAAACTTCTAATTTCGTGCGAAGCGAATCCCCCATTCCCCGCGTTAATTTTCGAAGAGAGTGAGTAATAAATAACCGGATGGAAACGAGGATAAGCGTGGAAAGATCGTTTCTCAAACGCTGGAAAGCTTTCGATGGCGAGCCATCATCGAGGATCGAGCGTGCGCTATCAACGTGGACTGTTGCGGAACCACCAGTTGTCGGAAGCCACCATAAATACACGCGTGTACGGGGCGAACGCGTGGCGGGGAGTTCGTGACTTAATCTGCGAGGGTATCTAGGCCGTATATACGGCCTGTACGTATACGCCGTTGTATATCGTAGATTTACGAGTCGATTCGGGTTTCGTGCTTTTAGATCCTTTACCCTCTTTCCTTCGTCCACTTTCGATGTATCCGGATCGTGGATCGTTGTTTAATATCCCCGATGCAACCGCGATGCATTTGCGTAATTGAGCGAGCGCGTTTTGCATTTTACCCGTCGATTTTTCGCGAACCGCTCGGTCAGACGTCCGACACCGCCGTTTCCCAGCTCGCTATTCCAGATAAATAAGCAATAGGCCGAGCAATCGCGGAAATGGTCCTCGAAAATTTGATAGTCGATCCAACTGTGGAGAGAGAGAGAGGATATTCCAACTTTCCAAGTCGCTTTTCATCTCGACTTTGACTTTGAGATAAAAGATCGATTTTAAGTAGATACTCGAGTAATAAGCAGGCGGAAAGTTTCTCGATATCGCGCAACTTTTCGCGATTTCTCGATAAGCTCGGAGAAAGGCGGAAATAAGGGAATAGAAAAGGTGGAGCCACGTGATCTAAGAGCCGCACACGCCCGATTCTCGCGGTTACTTTACTGGGAAAGTTTGGCAGCGAGGGTAACGCGTGGAATACTCCCCGAGAACACGATACTCCACTCGAAGGATCGAAGAACCCGATGCATTGCCTCTGTGGATTGCCGACAGTTATAGTATACAGATGAAGGGGGTGCGAGGAGCCAAGCAACCATATAGCCAAGCACCAATATATATATATCCACGATCGCGTGCAGCTCTCCTCGCCGCGAAGATCCGCGCAAGTATCTCTAAGAAAAGACTCGAAGGCCGAGCAACTCGATTCTCTCCTTTTCTCTTCTTTCCACGAATACAATTAAACGAAAGCTCGCCAGATTTTTATCCGCCAGATCCCTTGGACAAATCTCGTGCAACGAATCTCGTTCCTCGAGGCGAAATTCCGTTCAACGCAATTTCCGTTCGTAGCCGTAGATACTTCTCGATTTATCTGCACGTAGCAGAGATACTTTCCTCGTCCAGGGGGCGAGGATCCTCGTTGATCCTCGTCATTTTTCCTCTCCGTCCCCTGACGGGACGCGGTTTTCGAGTTAACGTCGTTCGATGGCCCTTTCTTTCTTAATTGGACCGCGTATTAATCCCCTTCAAGTATCCCACCCTCCCCTCCCCGGCCACGACGATTTATTCGAGAAACGATGGTTGGCCTACGGTAAAAGAGGGAGATAAGCAAGACGGAGGAAAAGTAACGCGGAAGGGCCGCGGAGGATTACGCGGACTTAACTAGACGGACAGTGTCGGCCGAGAGGGAAACGTCTCTTGACGTTTTATCGCGACACGCGATTCCCTGCTCTTGCTCTCGTCCACAGGATCGGATTAAACGACGTCACGTGGGAATTATTCGCGACGCGCGTTAAAATATGATAGGGCGAAGGGGGAAGGGAAGGGAAATAACGCGCCGGTTTTGCGGCGGTGGCGGTGTCTGGAAATTCGTCGACGATCGACTAGCTTCGATATATATGTATGTATATATGCAATAATTGGTAATTATTTGATACAAAGGGCGAAGAGGCGCGACCGGAGTCGAGAAATTGGCGCGCTACTCGACGGAAAATATTCGAAATATAATTAACGCCCGCCACACCTTGACGTTTTATCCGTTTCCGGCCTGTTCTCGTCACGGTTAATTAATAATAAGCGTTTAATTAAGCGAAATGGATGAGCGCTTTCGCTGATTGCGTTCGCATTATCAACGGTTGTGTGCACGCGGCCATTTAATATCCCGTATACTGGGTGTGTCCGATTAACAAATCTCGAAAGCATGGAAATTTCATCGGACGAAAATTTCGAAATTTCGAAAATTCGAGATCCCATTCTAGAAAAGAAAGAAGAAAAATCTAAAACCTTTGCTCGAAATTTGAAAAAAATTCGAAAACTTTGCATTTTTTCAATCGCCTCTCCCCTCAAATGACAAGTTCTTCGCGCGCACAAAGCGCCATCCCCTTGCGAATGAAATCGTAAAATCGAACGACGATGAAGCGCGAACGAAAGATGACGGCGATTTCCCCTCGATTCACCTGGTATATGTTCGGTCGGCGTGCGTCCATTTGCGGCGCGTTTTCATGGAGCGGCGCGCGTACGTCCTCCGTCCTCCGGCCGACAATTCGGCCGGCGCGGTCCGTGTCACTGTCACAATGCAATCCACCGTTGAAACATATCGTTCAATTATTCCTAAACTAATATTTATCACCCGGGTGCCGGGCCGGTGGCGCATGGCCGCGCATTTATCGCGGCCTCGCGCACCATCCCCCCGCTTGTCGCCCTCCCGCTCCCTCTGAAATATGAACGAGAAACGTTACGACTTTGCCAGATTTTACGAGCNGAGTGGCGCGTCTAACTGAATTATGGGAATTAGCGAGACGGTGATTTGGCAGGGGCGTCGAAGATTAATGGAAGGAAGGAGCCGGGACAACGATTGAAATCGTTCGTCCCTCGTCAACAAGTTGCTCTTCCAAGATTTTCCTCCATTGCCATTCCTTCGATTCGCAATTGTCTTCGTTCTTCGCCCGTCGCGGTGGGTCGCGGTGTCGAGGTGCTTGTCGAGTTCGTCGGTCGGCGAGAGATAAGATAACGTGGGAGCTCGATAACGAGATCGACGATTTTTCTTCGCTTCCGTCGCGATAAAGAAAACTGATCGGTTGGAGAGGTTTTAACAAACGACGCGTGTCGTGCGTGCTCGTGCGTTCGTGCGCCGTGATTTCGATCGCGCGCGATTACCATCGAATTTCGCTCTTCCTTTCCCGACCCACGCGACTCGCTCGAGCACGATAATTAATAAACAAACTCGTAGATATGCGATAGAGAGGGGGAGAGCGAGCAGGTCGCGTGAGACGTTACGATGCGGCTCGAAGGGGTTGGTTCTAGCTTATCGACGATTAGAAATGGCGAATGGCCGCCTGTCGGGATGCCTTTCCCCTGTCGGCTTTTTTTCGAGCCTTCTCACCTCCCTCCTCCTCCCTCCCCTCCCCTTTAGTCTCGACTTTATTCTCCGTTCGATGGACCGTCCTTTTTTTTATTTCCGTTTCGAATCGAAAAAGCGACACCACTTAAGGGATGAAAAAGGTTTTAACGGGAAAAGTAAGGAGAGACGAGGGAAAAAGTGGTAGGCTTTGGAAGGGATGGGATGGGATGGGATGGGATGGAATTCGCGGTAAAAGTCTAGTTGTATCGGATAAAAACAAGGGTGAGTTACGAGCGAGGGGTGCGTCGGCCGCACGGTTCGATCTCTGTGCCCTCCTCGCCTAGTGGATAATTCGAGCGATACATTTGAATTTCCCGCCATTACCCCATCCTATTCTCTTATTTTTCCCAGCCTCCCTCCCTCCACATCCCTTCCCGGGGTCATTAGAAATTTCCATTAGCTAATTACCGAGTCGACGGTTAGCCGCCTTCGCGTTTCTTGCGTTTTTCCCCCCTCCCCCACTCGAAATGCTTTCCGAAATTAGATTTCCTCGCGTGGCCTTTCCTCTTGCGAGAAGCAAGAAACATTTCGACAAGGTCAGGCCAATTAAAACTCAATTAAAGAGGAAGGAAGGGGAGGGAGGGATATTTACCGCGGAAAATTTGAACTCGATCCGAAAGATCTTATCCACTCGCGATATATGTATACAAGTCGTTCGTGGCAATCGTGGAACAAACTTGGAATGAACTTACGCGAACTTACGCGAGAATTCTCGCGGTTATCGCGACCATATACGAATCCCAGTCGGTCGAAAGGCCAGGCCAGGTTTTATCATTTACACCATAATTAACGCGTGGCCGACAATTAGCCGCGATTAGAGCGAAATCGCGTGGAATAAATTATAGTCGAGGAATCAAGAGACGGAAATTCGTGCTACGAGTTACTCGTCCCCCCTCTCTCCATATAATTCATCGTCTCCTGCTCTTCCCCCTTCCTCTCCTCCCAGCGATACCCTCGATTATTATTATTATTATTTCTCTAATTGTTCCCCCTTCGTTCTCTGTTTCAGGTAAGTGGGACAATTGGCACTCGATTCGACTCGACTCGTCGTCGTCGTCGTCGTCGTCGAATCCTTGTTCCTTTTTCGCGCCACGATCCATTGGCAAAAACGACCTCCACGCTGTGCAACGTGATTCCAGATCGAGCGCTCGAGACCAATTGGCGACCAATCCTAATTGATTCTCGACAGTCTCGAAAATCCTTAGAATTCCGCCCGTTTCGAGGCGTTTAGAGACTTTGGCGCGACGCGTATTTCGAGGTATTTCGGTTTACTACGAACGGTCAGCCTCCTGTTCGAGGGAGAGAATAGGAGAGGAAATAAAAAGGGGGAGAGGAGGATCGGTAACAGCGAGGGGCTAAGTGGGTAATGTAATGGGTCTCGGTTAACGCGAAAGCCTGCGAAAAACTGTCGGAGGGCGGCGACGACGACGGAATTCTAGCTATTTCCTACGGATTGTGTCTCGGGGAGCGTATTTTTCGAGGGAGGGTGAGGGAGCTCGATCTGCCGATTTCCAGTAATCTTATTTACAGTGTATTTCGTCGACGAGAGAGGAACGCCT
>NW_006263682.1:1070872-1073583 GCF_000469605.1 Apis dorsata | reverse complement strand
AAAAAAAAAAAAAAAAAAAAAAAAAAAAAGAAACGGAGAAAAAGTTAAATTCGTGCGAATCCCGTCGTTGAAAAATTGACGACCCCTTTTTTCGTTTCGATACGAAACTCGCCCGCACGGTATAAAAGTTTCACAGGTCAAGTTCAATTTCTGGCTACGTATCCCAAAGGGCTGTGGCGCGACGTTTCGTGCTCGTATATACCCTATGCACTATGGTTTCGGCGTAAACGAAATCGCCACGAGGGTTGTAAATGACCGTATCTCGTTCGCGTACGCTCGATAAATTATTTCTCTTCCTTTTCTTTTTTTTTTCCCCCTCTCCCCTCCGTTTTACGACTCCGCCTGCGTTTTTTCTATCGAATCCTCCTCGAACTCGCGTATTTCGATCGTATCGGCGCACAATGCCGCGCGAGGAGGAGCGTTAGGCCCGAGTCCAGGCTGAGTTATAGGACAAAGTTTTCGGACGTGGCGCAATTGGAGGCGGCGCGGAAAACAAAGTTTTTGGGGAGGCGCCGCTGTTGGATCGTTTATACCTCCTCGCCCCAGTTTACGGTGGTTTAATTATCGGGTGTAAATCAAGTCTGGCCGGAGAGGAGGGACGAAAAGGAGAGAGAGAGAGAGAGAGAGAGAGAGAGGGAGGGTTCGTCGATAAATCTCCGCGACTACTTTGCACCGAAATAACCGAGAGTTGCTGCGGAAAAGGCACGAAACTGTTCGAGGATTGACTCGTATCGCTCTCTTCTTAATTAATTTTTGCTAATCCCGCGGCTCGATCGAATCGGCCAACCGTCGAATCCAGGGACACCGGTTGTGGAAAAGTTTCGCGGAAAAATCCCGCGGCGTCGAGAAGTTCTTCGCCGCGTCGAATGGTAATATTTGCATAAGTAGTCTGCGGGAGGATCGTTAAATCCGGGAATTAGAGAGAGAGTTGATAGATTTAATACCCTCGATGGAGAAATACGTACGAAATACAGGGAATATTTTTCTCGCGCTGCTTGATCTCGAAAGAAGAAAAAAGAAAAAAGAAATCATCCTTCTCCTTTTTTTCCTTTCTTTTCTTTTTTCTCCTCTTCGTTTACCTTGATCTGGAAGAAGAAACAATTATTATATCGAACGTTATACGCCCTATCGAGGATCGTTCATTGAAAGAGCATCGTTTCTCGCACGATCGAAGGGCTTTTCATCAACGAGAAGAAAAAGGAGAAGGAGGGAGAAGGTTTAGGCTCCTATCGAACAGTTTTCGAGAATATCTCGTCGAGGGAGAGGCGTTTTCCTTGAGCCGACCTAGCCGAAAACGAGGGATTTTTGGGGAACACCTAGCCCTCCCGATCCACCTTGGTAACGAAGGACGCAGAGGAGAGGAGGGGGAGAGGGAGAGGAAAGACGCGCGGAATCTGGAAATTGCGAGGGAGGAGGGAGAGGATTGGATATCGGGCGGGAATCGATTTCTCGATTCTTCTCGCCGGACTTTCGCGCAACGAAATTCGATCGTCATCGAGAAAAGGCTTTCCTCGAGTACTCTTGGGTAGACGGGTAGCGAAGAGAGAGGGGTGACTGTGCTAACGAAGCCACTCCCTCGTCTCTTCAGTGACCCTTGTTTCATTCCACTTTGCGCTCGAAGTTGCTGCTCTTCGTCATGGAAATTACTTCCGCGCGTGATTCTCATGACTGTCCATTTTTTTCTCGAATCTGAAGAATCTCCTCCTGAAGAACACCTCGATCGCTCGATAATCGTATCGATATTTATAAAGCATCGAATCGCGCTCGTTTCTCGTGGAGGAGATACGAATAATTCCTCGAGTCGAGGAATTTTTACAGAGGCGAGAGGAGGTGATTCCAAGTTCTTTGTCGACGATCCACGGGAGGAGATAAGCCTAAAGACAATAGGGTGCCGGTAGGAAATGACAGCGCACGGAAACTCGGAGATCCAAGACAGATTAAGGGTCGTGAAATCTTTCCCTGGTTCGCAACCTGACTGCCTGCTTTTTCCCCCCCTCACGGTATTTTATAAACTTGCCGAATCCTCGGGATCGCGAGGAGAGTGCCTCCTCGAGAGTTCTCGACACACTTGCCGAGGATACGGAGCGAGATGGAAAAATGGATGCGGAGAAAGGGACTCGTTCCCCTCTCTCTTCGTGACACGATAAATCCTTTGGAAGTTGACGGAGGCACGATGCTGATTCCGAGGAAAAAAAAAGAAAAAAAAGAAGGAAGAAAAGAAAAGGGAAAAGAAAGAAGAAAAGGAAAAAGAGGTCCACTTGTTCCTTTCGTGGCTACTTATGCGGGCGAAAACGCTGAATCGTAGCTAAATTAAACGCACCCTCCCTATGTATTTTTCATAAAGTCGCCGAGAAGAGAAGATATATATATATATATAAAACGGTCGAACTCTTTAATTTCGAAGCGGGAATGTACGTTGGTACTCGTACACGTCTCATTCGGGGTCATAACTCGGCCATTGTTAATCACTAACTGCAGCGAGACGACGCGTTAATCCCGCGAAGCAAAGCCGATCTGGAATCTATGCAAATACAATTACCCTCCTCTTTGGCATCGAGCTTCGACTCGCAGCTCTTGGCATGGAGATCGGTCGGTCCTTATCAGCTCGTTCTTCAGAGTATCCTGCAAACGAGGCGGGATCATCCAGGGGACTATGTTAATGCAATGGGGGAGAGCCTTATCCCGCGGGATTAGCCGGGTTCGCGGCTCGT
>NW_006263682.1:1069007-1070629 GCF_000469605.1 Apis dorsata | reverse complement strand
TCTTCTTTCCCCGCCTCCTTCTCCTCTCTCCTTCCCCCCCTCCTCTCCTCTCCTCTCCGGCGATCGATCGGCCACCAGTTTTCCACCCTCTTACTTATTTTCTAACAATCCGCCGCAACCTTGAATAAATTGAAAATCCCGCTAACGAACTCTCCGAATAATCACTTACTTATCAACCCTGTCTACCTGGGCGGATCTATCTGGGAAGAGAAACGAGATGCAACGACGTCGACCTTAACAACGTCAAGACACTCGAGCGTCCCTTCCGCGCCACGTGGAAATATATTCTTATCGAATAATTATAATCGCAACTCGCGGACAGTTTCGCTCGAGCCGATTATTAAATTTATCGACTTCGATCCCTCTCCCCCGCTGAAAAGCAGACCGTTTCCGCGAACGCAGGATGTTTTCGCAAAGCAACGGTTGTTGGCTCGCGCCAAAAATAATCGCCGCGCCTCCCTGCTGACCCAAGTTCTCGCTCGTAAAAACAAAGTTACACGCTGGTTACACGCTGCCCTCTCCCTCTCTTCCTTATCTGCCTCGTTCCGGCCTGGTCATAACCGGCGCGGAGATAACACTTACAACCCGGGTTGAAGCGCATCGAAAGCGATGCGCACCTTCTCGAGGCCTCGCTATCGAAGGCCAGATCCTAATCGATGGAAACCTCGAAACGAGAGCTTTATTGCCAGTTTCCGTTCCGGAATCGGTAGCTTCCATTCCTCTCCTCCTCCTTCTGCTTCTCCTCCTCGTAAAGAAAATTAACCTCGGTACTTAACTTTCTCCGATCTTCTTCTCTCGATTCTCCTCCTCCTTCTTCTTCTTCTTTTTCTTATCCCTTTGAGATCCCCGCGAAGATAGCCGTGGACACAGCCGTGCTCGGATCTCGGAATCTCGATGAAACGCTAGGTTTATAATACGGTTTGTAAGGGTATATTTAGAGTAGACAGATAGGGTTCCGAAATGGCGCGGTTCTCGTACTCTACGAGGCGGTCGGGGAACAAGTGGAGGGCGGTTTAAAATAACGGTGGCAACCACCGGTGGCTGGTGGCCCTTGCGCCAAGATTTTTATGACCGTCAAGTGTTCCCTGCTTAGCCGGCTTAGTTAATGGCGCCAGACGACAGTTCGGATATTTTATTTTTATTTATTTATTCATCTTTTTTTTCTCCCTTCCCCTCGTTTGTCGCTCCTCCACAAAAGAGACGATATTGTGTTCCTAACCGCGACGCACATTCGCGGCAAGTATATCCATCCGAGCGAATCGAACGTGTTCGCTCCTCTTCCCCTTTCAAACCATCCGTGGATCCTACTTTCGATTTACTCGAAGCGCGATCGAGCGTGGCCGAGCAACGTTGTAAAAGTCGATCGATCTTACGCGTATATAACCCCGGAAAGATTATACATGGGCGGAAGAGGAGTGGCGCTTGAATTATGCACCCTGCAAATAGTCTTGGAGTAGTCACGTATCCCTGATGTATCCGTTTTTGCACGGGAGAGGGGAGGACGCGATTGTCAAATCGCGTTAAACCGTTCCCCCGTAGGCAGACCCGATTACGCTCAATCGACCAACCTTTCGTTTTATATATATATATAGAGAGATCGTGCTCGATCACGCTTCTCCCCT
>NW_006263682.1:1061482-1068780 GCF_000469605.1 Apis dorsata | reverse complement strand
CCTCGGCAGAATTTAATCGATTCCGATCGAGCGGCTCGTCTGTTAACGGCGTGAAAAAAATTTATCGCTAATGAGAGGAGGGAGAGGAAGGGTGGGAGAGACCGGTCGAAAGGGTATTAAAATAGCGCCGGGGTGTCGTTGGAGGCGCGATTGTCCCCCCTCTCCTCCGTTTTTTCAAGTTAATCGGTGGCAAATTTGCCCTTTGATTCCTCGACGCGGTCAATTAATGACCGTGGGAGGGGGAGGTGGAAGGGAAACGTAATTAATAAAAGACCGGGCACGAGAGGTAAGGAGGGGAGGATGGGACGTCATTTTGCAAAGGTCGAAAACGAATCGTAAGACGAGGCTTCGTGCCGATGTCACTTCCGGCCCCGCGGATACAATGGCGCTTAATCGAGCGGAACAGGTTACGGATTCGATCCGGTTTTCCTCTTACGTTTTCCTTTTCAATCCCTGCGCGGCCGAATCCCCGAGTTTTATCGCGATCTTTCACTCCGCTGCTCTACTAGTTTTCGAATTATTCCCCGCGCAACAACCGCTGGAAAGATAAAAATCGCTCTTTTCTTTCGCCGAACGATCTCGGTCGAAAAAGGATCGAACGATTTTTCTCCGTAGCTGAAGATGTCGTCGCAGCGAGTGAAATTCCCTCCCGTGCTCGCGCACAAAGATCTCGCTTTCAATTTCGGCTTCCGCCACATTTTAATCACGATTTCCGATATATCGATTTTGCGCGGCTCCGCAACGCGAAAGGAAGCGATTCGACATCGAGAGTCGGTATTCACCTCGATTGTGGATCCAATTCTCTCCGATACCTCCAATCTCGGCCGTGTCCCGCGGCGCGGGAATGAATAGTTAATTTTTCCACGGCGCCCTTCGCCAAAGCGGGCGTCTGGTGTTCGACGCATATTCCGTTATTTCCAAAGACATCGTCGAGGAGATCCATCCGAATGATCGATGAGTTTAACGCTCGACGAAAGCGACTAATTTCCATACGCGGCTCGACTCGCGTATCCCGACCCTCGTGAATTCTACGTCGATACCCGGGTGTCGAGAGTGGAGAGGCGGATGTTGGACGATATATCGCTCGAGCTGTCCCGACCGATTTTAATCGACAACCTTCGAGTCAGACGACCGGCCAATGGAGTTTTTTTCAGCAACATTTTTCTTTATTCGAACGACGGATGGCGTGTTGTGCGTTTTTTGACTCGGTTTCCCTTGCCTGCCGGGATAAACGGGATGTTCCATTTGTGATCCTGTTTCATTCTTTCTCGTTAACCCCTTGCTTGCTCCTCCTCGTTGATCGGTGAATTGAACTCGACCAACGTGGCGTATATATATATATATAGAGTCACTCGAGAGCGAATAGGTAGAATTTCTTTTCAATTTTAAACGTTATAATTAGTATTCGAGAAGAGGGTGAAATTGGACGATGAAGTTGTATCGTTGCGATTCGCACGAATCACGTGTCGTGTTACTCGTGTAACTTAGGTTTCCGTGAGCATGGTTCACGGCCAACAACCGCGTGGACCGGAAATGGGTCAAAGGCGAGCGACACGGGCGCCCGATCGATTCCGCGCGATCACGCCTGCTGTTTTATCGCCGCGGCGGGGTATCCGGAGGTCATTAACGCGGGAAGAAAGGCCTTTTCGTCCCGTTTAAACACCACTTACCTCTGTTACGAACAATGATAAGCTTTCTCTCGATAAACGCGATGCTTGATAACTCAAAAACTCTCTGTTTCTCTTCTCGAATCGAATCGAACTAAATAGGTGTTTGTTGAACTCGTCGATCGATTCGATATATTGCACGATATATTCCCTCTATGGAAAATTAGGCGAAAGAAAATTAGGTGATTCGACAAAAGGGGAAGGAATCGAAAGAGAAAAGAAGGAGGAAGAAAGTTTGCGAAGACGTTTGTCGAGACGAATAACCAACGAACGAAGGCTTCGAATTAGCCGTGTTATTTTTCCGAAGAAGTTGATGTTGATCGAAAGAAACGCTTCCCGCTTCAGACGTTTGTCCCGGTCCCGGCGGAAAGAGGGCAAACCCTCGGGCACGGTTGGCCAAGCTACGTCCCACGGGAGTGGCAAACGTTAGGTCGAGGATCGTGGAGGGACGTGCGAGAGATTTGTGTATTTTGACGAGTTTCGGCCTCGTTGGAAACCGGATGTCTCCACTCGACTCGACTCGGCTCGAGGCGCGACCATCTGTCTCTTCGCCCTTTGCTTCCCACTCTCTTGTCCAGGACGCGTCCTTATAAATGCAAATAACCGTTTCTCGCTCCTTTTTTTCCCACTCCCCCTCTTTTTCACCCTCAACTTAATTAGTAAAAGGGGAAAGATCGAGGAGGAAATTTATTTGGTCGCGAGTCTCGCTTCCCCGCCATCATCTCTCGCTTCCTTTCGCATCCTCGAAGATCGACAGATTCCTCCGTTCGATTCGTACTTGTTAACTAGATTCGACGCTCCGTTGCACCACGGTTTAAAGTTTATCAACTGATATTGACGAGATAGGTTTCGAAAGGGTTGATTCGAAAGATGATTCGAAGAATGCGTCGGTTCGGGGGATGGCGAGGGTGAAGGGCAGCAGGTATCGTAAACACGTAAGGTGACAAGTTGGTTTCGAAGGGAGGATCGTTTCCTTTTTTCTTTCTTTTTTTCTTTTTTCTCTTTTTTAGAGAGAACGATTCCGATCGTCTCCGAGGGAAGAAAGCAAGCGCGGAGAAAGCGGGAAGTGGCGCGTGCGCGAGCACTCACCACCGAGGCACTCGGCTTTACGGCGTGGTGGCACGACGCCAGGCGTCGTCAGTAGCGCGGCGTGCGCCGTCACACTCGCACGTTCCTCCTTCACGAGCCGCGCACATTCCCATGTAGCTCGCGTTTGGCGCACCTTCTGTCCACTCTTCGATCCCTCGCGCATCATCCGTCTCTCCTTTCCCTTCAAAATTTGTCCAACTCCGTTGTTCCCTCCGACGACGACCACGTCCCGCTCGACTCGCCGAAAACGAAAACGAAAAGACACGGGACCGACCTTATAGAGGAACCTTCTTTTTCACACAACAGTGCGTGAGTGATGTGCGACCAACGGATCTCGCGCGACGATCTCTCTCTCTTCCCGTTCCCCATTAACGAGAATGACGCGAGAAAATAGGAAAGGAGAGAGTAAGAACCGGTAAAGAGAACTCGCGTTGCTTCGATTCGACGTGGAGCAGCAGCAGCCGAGCTGGAAAATAATTAACGACGAAAAGGGAAGAGAGGAAAGAGTAGAAGCAAAGCGCGACGTATATATATATATATATATATATATTTGTATATATAAATCGATGGAGAGAATTAAGCGGGAAGAGGTAGCTAACTGCGCGTTTCGCCGACTGTAAACAAATAAGAGAGGAGACTGCCGGACGACAAGCAGCGGTCGCGGTCTGACGCGAACCGTTTCGAGCAAGTTTTTGCCCTCTCCCTTCCCCCTTCCCTCCCTCCAGCCCAGTGTTCCGGGTTTCGTGCAGAACGGTATTGAATACGCGGGACGGTGCGTTCGCGGTTATCGCGGCGGAATAAATCGCGATAAATTGCCGGTTCGTGCGGAGCGGCGGCTGCACACGTTATACCACGGCCTCCTCGCACGTGTCGCGCTTCCACGGTGAAACCGGCTCCTCGTTTTCCTCCCCCTTCGTCGGTTTATTACGCCGTTTACTTCGCACGGCCGCGTGTCGCTCGTCAATCGCTCGTCGATCACTCGCTCGTCGAGCTCCCCTCGACCTTGATAACGATCTCGAAAACATTGGACCTCGCGCCGATACTCGTCGAGGCCTCTCCTTTCTTCTCGATAATTTAATTCACCGTTCGTTAAACGATGAGATCGGTTACGGTTGATATTAACGGTTGATCGATGGGGCGCGATGCTGTCGGGCCGTTGAAGAAAAGGTGCGACGAAAGGTGTGTTGTGAAAGGCTAAAGATCGCGCTAAAGTGAAGTTGATCGTGCAAAGGAGATCGCGTAGGAGGCGAAGGAAAGTTGCTCCCGCGGAGAGATCGGTGGAACGACATGGCGACTGGACAGCAGCAGGAGGGCAAGGAATCTCCCAGGTATTTCTTTCGATCCGTATCCGATCGCGATTATCGCCACGTTACCTATTTACCTCGCTTATCCGGATAATTCCAGCGGAAGGGCTCGATTCCCTTCGAGGATGCGAAAATTCTCTTAAATTCGATCGATACCTTCCCGTAACGTTCACATCTTCCTCTTTACTGGATACGATTCTCGAGGATCGTTTCCGGCGGAAGAAAATTAAGCGCGAATAATAATGGAATAAGTAAGCGCGTAGGTTGATCGTTCTCGCGCGATCGACCGTGTGCAGTTGCAGAGCTGCACACGTGCGCTCTCTCTCCCTCCCCCTCGGGCCTCATGGAGGATAATGAGGGTGGGCGAGAAGAGGGAAAGGGTGGCGAATGCGAAATTGCAAACAAAACTTGAAATGCGCGTCGCCGTGCCGGACGACATAATAACTAATTAAAAATACGCAAATTGCCGCGCCTCGTTAACGAGAATAACGTTTCCCGCGGCCGGACACCGCGCAGAGGAGAGTAATTATTCGCGATTTCGTCGCGAGACATTCGATGCACGCCCGAATTCGTTCGATACGTTTCATCGTGGTGAAGCCAGACACGCGGACGAACGGTTTAATAGAGCGCGGAAATTTGCTAGCGGAATCGAACGGATGGCGATGACGTCGAGCTGAAATTGGCTGGTAACGCGTAATGAGTAATTATCTTTTTTTTTTCCTTTACTTACCCCTCGCCCAGAAATCGTCGAATCGATCCGAAACTCGTGGGATAAACTCGTGGGAGGAGAATGAGATATTCTCTCTTGCGCGATACTTTCTTTTTTTTTTTTTTTTTTTTTTTTTTTCTTCCTTTATTTTTCCAACGTAGATGGCCCAGTAGACGCGGTTTCATCGCCAGCAGCGATGGCACGGTAGATGAAAATGGTGGAGAAGGGGCAAGGAGAATACGCACGCGAGGCGCATCTGTCGCGATGCGGTAAATAATCCCGCGGCCGCGGCGAAACACTCGAGATCAGCTGAGAAACTATCCAAGTCGCGAATGCCGGTGGAATTTAATCCAAGCGCGAGAACGTTGCAATCTCGAGAGTTTGCCGGTTGGCGACAAACACGGGGCGGCAAATAAGTTTTCCTTTTCGAGGAGGGGGAGATAGACGAGTGTGCGGGGTGGAGACGATATACGGATGGAGGAAAAAACGCGTGGATCCTCGTAATTTTTCCATCGGGTCCTCCGACCTTTGGTCCTCGAATGGCCCCTCTTTACGATACTCGTCTCCACTTATTACGATTCAGCGTCCTTCCCTCGAAAGAGAACACTCCAATACTCCGGATATTGTACGAACACCGCGGCGCCACCCGATTATTTTCCTTTCTCTCTCTCTCTCTCTCTCTCTACCTCGCCGTGCTAGTCCGGTTATTACGAAACTCGCTTTCAACGAAGGGTGACGGTAGTGGTAGTGGTGCGGAGGCCCCACCTATACCGGAGAAAAATGTCGGATGTATGCCCGTAGGGCTTTGTCATTTTCGTCGCGGGCTCTCGCTCAGCTTTTCCGCGCTTTTCTACTCGGCGCTCGCGCCGCCATCGGCGAGAACCCTCTTCTTCTCGGCCGTGGCGCGCCACCGGCAGTGAAAATACGCGCGGCACACTCTCTCTCTCTGCCCTCCCCTTTATTTTTGCCGCGCGATATATATTGGCAGCTCTTTTGTGCGCGTCTCGCGCCTCTAGATCTCGCGTCTGCCGATCCCGAGACCGCCTGGAGCGGATCGCGAATTCGATTTCGCGCCACTTTAATCGGCCGGGTGTATCTTTAATTAAGTCCTCCCTGTCGCGGTTTCCCGCCATTTATATATATATATTTCGGTTTTTATCGGGACGAAAGTTCGCTCGAAGCGATGCGAGGGTTAACGTTCCGAGGGAAATCGATGATTGCCGAAGCCTCGAAGAGGGTGTGTACGACTTAACGATACATTCCGCCGTATATTCTTCGTTCGTATGTACGATAGCTGGCGATCTCGACGTCCATTCTCGTCCTTTTTAACCGCAATATATTCCAATCGCGTCGAGATCGAAGCGTCTCTAAGCGTTTCTCTCGAATCGTGCGAAAAAGAGCGTGGTCATCGCGTAACAGGTTCCCGTTGTTCCCTCTCGATCAATTGGTCACGGACTCGGGATCGAGGATCCCGAGACGAATTTTTTTCCCCGCGAGAGAAAGAGAATTCTTCGATCGTTGTCTGGATATGGATCGAGGAGGGATTAAAGACGAAAGAAAAATTGGGAAGAGAAGAAAGCAGGGAGGGAAGAAAGAAAGAAATACGTGACACGACGAAATCGATAAGGAGAAAAAGGGGCGATGAATTTCATTGGCGGAATGGTACACTACGTGTGTAAGTTTACGCGTGTAGTTCGCGAGAACCGGCTGTTTCCTACCCTTCGTCTCTATTTGTTTATCTCTGTCTGGCCGGCCTTAAGCTTTTCTTGCTGCGGATCCGCCTCGTGTTTGTACATCTCGCTCATCGTTCCCTTTCTCAACATCTCCTTCGATCGTCGGAAGAAGTTTGCACAGCCAAGCCTCTGATACATTTTTCCTCCCCTCCCCTCCTTTTCTCCGCAGAGGAAGAGGAGGGGAAGGGTTGGAGGCTCGACGCTCTGCGTCGAAAGGAAAATAATAAATCTAATATTAATCCCATATTCCTGGCCCGGGTCCGTTCTTTGATGCTCGACCGGTCTCCTTACGGGTACATCGAGATGATAGAGGCTCGCGAGACGGGAAACGGAGAAAATTCCACGGTCCCTCGCGACTGTGCCGAAACCAGGGGTGGAAAACGCTGAATCTCATTTCGACCGGTTTTTCTTTTTCGTTGGAAATTTGCGGCCGGACCGCAGTCGGAACGAATATCCTTTTTCTCCTGTTTCCCTTCTTCTCTCTCTCTCTCTTTCTCTCTCTCCCTCTTTTCTCTCTCCACGCGTGCAGATCCGTCCGGTAACGTTACATAATACCTATTTTGTCGAGTCTTTTACCGGCGGTCGATGACTAACGAACGATTCTTCGCGGCAGAAAGGAAAGTGTCTCGTCAGCGTGGAGGCTGAAAGGATGAAGGAAAAGCCTGTCGCGAGGCTGGCCCGAAAGGCTGCGAAAATTGCTCCTCCCCCCACTCCTATGCACCCGCGAAAGACTACGACCCGCGCGTAATTTGTTTCCTTCCCCTCCCTCGCTTTTTTCCCCACTGTTCTCCATCTC